>NC_135564.1:19327318-19494818 GCF_964340395.1 Glandiceps talaboti | reverse complement strand
AGTACAAGTGACAGTATAGTGTCATGTGTACAGTACCTGCAGTGACAGTATAGTGTCATGTGTACAGTACCAGTGACAGTATAGTGCCATGTGTACAGTACCTATGACAGTATAGTGTCATGTGTACAGTACCAGTGACAGTATAATGTCATGTGTACAGTACAAGTGATAGTATAGTGTCATGTGTACAGTACCATTGACAGTATAGTGTCATGTGTACAGTACCAGTGACAATATAGTGTCATGTGTACAGTACAAGTGATAGTATAGTGTCATGTGTACAGTACCAGTGACAGTATAGTGTCATGTGTACAGTACAAGTGACAATATAGTGTCATGTGTACAGTACAAGTGATAGTATAGTGTCATGTGTACAGTACCAGTGACAGTATAGTGTCTTGAGTACAGTACCTATGACAGTATAGTGTCATGTGTACAGTACCTATGACAGTATAGTGTCATGTGTACAGTACCTATGACAGTATAGTGTCATGTGTACAGTACCTATGACAGTATAGTGTCATGTGTACAGTACCTATGACAGTATAGTGTCATGTGTACAGTACCAGTAACAGTACCCAGATAACACCACACTGACGGCCCGACGTCGGCAAAATTGGGTCGGTGTGTCAACGTTTTCCCGACGTCGGCAGAAGGTCGGCACATGCATGACGTTGATAATTGAAAGCATATAAAATGTGTTGTGTTGTCATTTTTCAATACTTGCCGTAGTTGGGAAGCACCAGTGAGGCTTTATTTCACAAGAATAACGACTAAAACAACCGTGTTAACTTGCCGAATGCCACCGTCGGGCCAATGTTGGCTCAACCATGCAACATACCCTGCGACTTGGTGCTCACGTGATTGTCACGATATGAATGTGTGAATATTGGGTCGGTGTGTCAACGTTTTCCCGACGTCGGCACATGCATGACGTTGATAATTGAAAGCATATAAAATGCGTTGTGTTGTCATTTTTCAATACTTGCCGTACTTGGGAAGCATCAATGAGGCTTTATTTCACAAGAATAACGACTAAAACAATCGTTTTAACTTGCCGAATGCCACCGTCAGCTCAACCATATCATGGAGCTATAACCTGCGCTGTCGACTGGGTGATCACGTGATTGTTACGATGCGAATGTATAGCACGCCCTCAAGATAAGAAGTGTCTTCTGGTTGACTGCCGCCAACTCGTCATCTCGTTTACTAAGCGTTTTAGGATTTGTTTTCATCTTGGTGAGTATATTTATCTTACATAATTACTGTCAAAATGACCATGAATATGTTTTATTGTCTAGATTGTTAAATAAGACGACAGAAATTGCGAAACATGGTATGTATAGTTCAACGTGCACATTTGATAGCATGGGCGCGAGAATGATCGCACTGTGATCAGTAGCGTACAATACACAATATTAATGCCTTTTTCATAAATATTTTCAATTATCACGAAACAAAAACATACCAAATAGTAATACCAATACAATAAACTAAATTTCTATGTGATTGGGTAAGGTATAACTTGATGCGTTCGTCTTACAGAGCCGATTGTATGTGATCCCGCTGTCTCGGAACGCGTATGGGGGTCACCATGGAAATGGACACGAAATAACCGTGTCTGTTCCATTCACCCTCCTCGTGTTTAAATTTTGTTTCCGCGCGATCCTTTACGTCATACAAATGTAACATTGTTGCCATCATTTGCACCAGATTGTGAGCTCCAATTCTATACTCGGAACAATAACATAACATGGCATTTTCGATGTGAAGGCATGGACGTTTGCACCTGAACGACTGGTGTTCAGAAAAATGTATGTTTTTTGCACTTGTGAAGTTTTTGTACTTGAAGTATATGTATGATTGGGGGTATAAATATGTGTAATGGAACAATTTATGTTGTATATTTTGCATACCTGTGTGTGACGTTTAGCCACTTGTGCAATGTGTGTGGGCAGTATGGGGTCAAGTAATCATTGAGTGTGGTTGTTGTTAAAACTATAAGGGGACAATCATTATTTATTAGTATGGTGGATCCTGTATTTATTTTATTTTATTTGGAGGGGTAGGGGAGAGGTTGGGTTTTTTTTTCCACAAAAAGGCTATCCTCCAAATGCAATGATATATATGGGAAGGTTCCATAAACCACCGGTCACTTTAGTGTGATAAATCAAGAGATTTGCTGGGTTTTCTCTGGGTTTTAAAATTTATTAGTAAAACAGCAAAACTCTGTAAAAATATGCCAACATTTGACATTTTCTTTTATATTCTTATGTAAAATTTACTAATGCTGAAAATTGAATATTAGTAAATTCCAGTTTTTAATAATTAATTTACTAATTAAGAATTATATCCATTATGATGACTGAATATCCACAGGGAGGGAGTAATGTTCCTCCAATGTTCTTCTAGACTAATAGTCCTGTGATCTCTTTCCAAAAGTTGTGCTCTTCATATTGCTCTTGATTAGATTTTCCATTTCAAGTCTTGGATAAATGACTGAACTCATGGGTTCTTAATTACACACACCATGGTTTCTTCTCCGACATCATATCAGTGCAACTGTGCTTAAAACTCTTCTGTGGATTTTCTCTCTTTCTCATTTTGCTTCTTCAACTGCAGTAAAGGAAATGATTGGTTAAAACTTAAAAATCTTTAAAGGTTATTTTACTTCTGTTGAAGGCCAAAGAATATCCATAAGAATACAAATATTTTAAAGATGCATCTGACTTGTGTTGTTGTGTTATAACGTTACGGATAGCTTTGAGCTTCCTCCACATGATGTTTGACTCTTGAAGGGTATGTTATTAAATAAATTGATAGGACATGTATTTAGAGCCAGTGCTGATATCTCAATATGCTAACTACATTAACACTAAATGATTGGTAAGAAGGGGAGGGATGATACTCTCTTCAGATTATTGAAGTATTGAAATATTCATGTGAAAAATGGGATTACTCAGTTTCATAGATGTACTGGTTCATTTCATTATATGTATATATATATATATATATATATATATATATATATATATATATATATATATATATATATATATATATATATATATAGTTTTGGTAGTACTGGAACTCTTTCTTGGTTGTAACTCGGAGTTTCACGCATAGTGCGATCATCAGACAACACTATCATCACGCATCACGCACTATGCGTGAAACTCCGAGTTACAACCAAGAAAGAGTTCCAGTACTACCAAAACTATTGCGCTCTGCCACTGTGGTATAGAGCACTGTCTTAGCAGATATATAAGCTATATAAGTTACAGCATCTCTACAAATAAATGGTGTTTGTAGTGATACGTAAGATTTCATATGTATGAGCATTGAAGTAATACTGCCATGTTAGGAGCAAAGGTAAAAATGACAATTGATGAACTGCTTCAATTCATTAATTTATTGCAATAAAGTTTTGTAGCACTGTAAGTAATCCTGGATTGATTTCAATTCTAACTCAAGAATATCATTTGAAACCCCAAGTCTTCATAATGAATATTCAAATAAATGGTCAATTAATTAAAAGTGGCCATATGAATGAGGACCGGGCATTTATATTGGATTTTTCATTTATAAAACATTTTTATCATTGCTTCCTATTTGGAAAATCAATGCAAAACAATTTGACTAAGTCTGTGTTTGTAACTCAGTGACTGCAAAAATTACAAAAAATGAATGGTGTAAAAAGTTTGTTATTGAACATTACAACAATTGCATCAAATGCATTGATCAACCAGATGAGTATCTGATAATGGATAAAATTTACAAGTGTGATTTCGATATGGTCATACTAAAAGATTTGTTTTCAGCAAACAACCTGATTGTTTATCTAATATTTACATGAGGATCTCAAGTCAGCTGGGACTCATGGAAAAACGGGTTCATTACAGCATCAAGAAAGATACCAGTAACAGCTGTTCTGTCTGTCTTCTCAACTATAAAATGCATATTTAGTATTTTACACCTTTTCTTTTGTTTCTCTTGTACAGTCAAGTTGCAAGGACAAAAGATGCACTGAAGTAATAAGTATCTCATTGTCTATTCAGGCAATGTGTGACAACATCTATCTAAAGATAAACATAGACAATAGCTAGTAGGCCTCTCCACTGTTTTGGGGATAAATTACCATGGTCTATTCAAAATATCCTGAAACAACACATAGCAATGCCAAGATCTTAATAAACATTTGTAACATCACAGACGTACTGGGGTCACATATGGAAAGTTTGGAATCAGTTCTACCACCAAGTATTTAGTCACTATTGAAGAAATGCATGGATTTGCTGCATATATTAAAGAGTTTGAAAAGTTTAAAAAAACAGTACTTGAACTAGAAATATAGCCCTAGCACAATCTGCCACATGTCAAGAATAATGATAAAAATTGTCACTCTTACCTTTGTTGTTCCAGTGAACTTGATTTTGACCAAAAGTTGATCAGATCATGGAAGTAATATCAGCCATGGTCAAACAGAGAAACCACTATTGTGGAACCATCAGTAGACGTAGACATGAGATCATCTTCGGTTAAAATTACACCAAAAATGGCAGAAAAGAGATCTCCTTTGCAAAGGCTGCTATAGCTAGGTAACTTGCTACATGCCAATGTGAAAATAAGTGAAAACTTGGCTAAAACTATGTATCAATGTGTGGCACCGTACTTTTACCAGTTGTTGTATGTGGTACAACTTCAGCTGAATTATGCTAAAATTGACCTCTGGCCTTTCCACTCTTTCAACCAATAAGCATGCATGCTCATTGTTATGTAGTATACAAAACAGTGACACAATATTATGTGTTTTGTGTTTGTACAAAGTATGCACACTGCCCAGTGATACAGATGTACACATGTAGCAAGAACCAAACAAGGTCTGAGTTGCAGAGTCGGCACATACATAGTGCATATGACAATCAGAGTTTTTACACAAAAATATTATTGTTCCTAAAAAGAAAGGTAAATTTCATTTTGGTCAATCCCATCTCAAATTAACAAAAACAGTTACATTTTTTTATCTTACATCATTATTTTTACCTACAAATAGGTGCATCGGCATAAAAATAATGATAATTTGTGTTTAGATAAAAAATGTACTCTGTGGATATTCCTGAAATTTCCCAATGATAGTTGAATTTAATGTCTTTGTGCTGACAATTTTGTACCCTGTTTTACCCAATATAAACTGAGTTTGGGATTTATAGATCCAAAAAAGACACGCTGTATCTCAGACTAGTGGTTTATAGTGGTTTGAGAGTGTATGTAGTCACTTCCTCTGTCTGTTGATTAATGTAATATGGATTCAGGCTACTGGGCTATATTTTCTGGATCTGCAATTTGACATTGCAGTTTGTTTTTGTGTGTGATGGATTCAGGCTACCGCTAGTACCAGGCTATATTTTCTGGATCTGCAATTTGACATTGCAGTTTGTTTTTGTGTGTGATATATATCTGATTCAGTTACATGCATGTGTTCTACAAGCAAGACAAATTTCCTGCAATAATTGCACATACATTGAAACATTAATTTTCAGACACTGGTTCCAAAATATATAGATCTCGCGCTATTATGTTGTACCATATTTATGAGGTACTTGTATAAATTCATCCTGGGTTTATTGTAAATGCTGCATGATTCAAACTTTCTGCATAACCATTCTATACTAGTATGTGTTCCTCACAACTCCACCAAGTTCAGTCAGAGAGGAAAAGTTTGTTTTCTCCTAGGCAACATTACATTTTAAATCTACAGAATTCCTGTACTCCATACATGTCTATTGTATAGTCATGGGAACAGTTAGTAACTTAGTCATGAGAACATTGATAGATGTATATACATTGTGTATTCCACTAGATAACTCTAATTATGCCCTTTATTAACTGTCAAAATGTTGACTAAGTTCATGGAAGTATAACCCTTCTTTCATGCTCAGTGTTTGAGATGTGCAGGATTAGCAGTCCGCTACTGGAGCTAATAGTAAAGTTTGTGCACAGGGGACAGCGAGCATGTAATCGATTGATTGATTGATTATTTGGTCGAATGATTGATTGATTATTTTTTCCTTCTCTCCCTGGCTACTTTTCTCTCTTTCAACTAGTATATAATACTAGTTTATGCATGATTGATTGTTTGTATAGGGTGTTATCCGCCAAAAGATTAGGCATAATGAACATTTTCACTGTAACCGATCATGGGATTAGGGGTGTTTTAATTTAGATAAGAAGAGAACAATTGACAAGGTGTCTTTATTTATATAGTAAAGATACAGTTGAAAGAGAGAAAAGTAGGCATATAGACAGTGTAGCCGACACGAAAATAGGGTACACGAAAAAAAGAAAAAAATCATGGGGGGGGGGGGTATGATGAACTTACTGCGTGGGCTGTAAGGTAGGGGGTGGCCCATTCCAAGCTATCAACTTACTTCTGGAGTTACCAAGTTAGGGCTTGGCATCTAAGGTAGGGGTGCCATGGCCTATTCCAAGTTATTCCAAGTTACCAACTTACTTAGTTACCAAGTTAGGGTTTGATCTCTAAGGTAGAAGGTGGCCCATTCCAAGTTACCAACTTACTTAGTTACCAAGTTAGGGTTTGATCTCTAAGGTAGAAGGTGGCCCATTCCAAGTTACCAACTTACTTAGTTACCAAGTTAGGGTTTGATCTCTAAGGTAGAAGGTGGCCCATTCCAAGTTACCAACTTACTTAGTTACCAAGTTAGGGTTTGATCTCTAATCTAAGGTAGAAGGTGGCCCATTCCAAGTTACCAACTTACTTAGTTACCAAGTTAGGCCTTGGGCTAGAAGGCAGTAACTTGTTCTGATTGACCCATTCAATGTTTCAGAAGTAGTTCTGCTGAGCACAGTCCCTCTGTATAGAGACTGTGTGCTGAGAGACAACATGGGTGATACAGGTTCATAACTCTACATTAGGGAGTTGGAACTTGGTAGACTTGCATATGATTTGCATGTCATTATCGGCTACACCATCTGTAGCCCGAAAAGTAGCCAGGGATAGAAGGAAAAAACAATCAATCAATCATTCGACCAAATAATCAGTCAATCAATCGATCGATCGATTACATGCTCGCTATGGCCCCTGTGGTTTGTGCAGTGGCTGATAACCCAACTCTTTGCCTGTGTTTGCTGTTGAAGTATTATCAGTAATGGATAGTGTAAGACCTTGAAGGAATTATACTGTCAGTATAATTCCTCCAAGGTAAGACAAAAGCCATGGTCACATTGGTTTATCTTTGTTATTCATTCTTATCTCTTCACAATGGCTGGGTCAAAACCCTAAATTTTGGACATTACATTATTTTTGTAGAAGTAGATCACTAAGATGGTTACATGCAAAGCTGTAAAACTACCTGTGAAACACTGGGATTTTCTGAACATAGGACTTTGACAAAGTTACATAATACTGGTAATACTAGATTGTCAGGTTGACATTTATAGCCGGTCATACAGCTGTTATAGCCGGGTGTTGTAACCGGTAACCGGCTATTATCTACATCACTGAGTACGCTGGTGTTTTTTCACAATTTTTTATTATACGCTATTTGCAATGATGTGTAAATGAGTGTCTCTTACTCTAGTCACCACATTGATGATTCTTAATAATGACTGAGACTGCCCCTGGATTATATATATCGATATAGCTAAAAAGTCATGTACTATTTCTTGTCTTAGGTTATCATGTACGCAGTCGTCCTTTTTCCAACTGACAACACAGTTGATGTTGTGCCAAGATCCTGGCTTTATGGCAAGGACCTCAAACAGTGTTGGTGGCCACCACACAAAGGCCTGAAGTTTACCAATATGATCATGAACTTGGAACCCTCCCAACCAGGCTGGGAAAGCTATGACGTGCAGCTCTTAAAAGAAACAGGTTGGTGTGTGTTATAAGTAGTTGCAGTATTTTATTGAAATTTGGAACATTTGGAGTTAGAGGTAAAGGATGTATTACTAGCTATGTATTTAATCATCTGAAGGACAGCAGTAACTAACTGTTTATTCTCAAGTTGATGGTGTCTTCTGTGCTCCCTCTGACAATGACTGGACCATCCCAAGATTATTCTGTCATTTTATCTGTTAGAAGTTATCTTTAAATCAATAATGTGAGAAAACATTAAAACCCTAAAAATTAGGAAAGAGACATATCTTAATTGGTGTGGAGATTTTACTCTTAGACTGATAATATACATTTATGAAATATATTCCTGAAGTACCCTTTTTGTGACTTCTTTGAGACATGATATGTATCTAAATTATTATCATGTAACCATTATTGGAATTCCCATAATTGGTGGAAGCCATGGTTCTTGGGCGTGGGATATCATAGAATTTTATCTGCACTGGCAAAAGTGTGTGTGGTATGTGTGCTTATCTGTCATACCAAGTAATGTAAATATTTCCCCTTTTATACCTGCTGTGCTTTGCAGTGTTTATCAAGTTAACTATAGATATCTTGCTTTGGTGGTAGGTGTATACTACGTTCACACTTAGGCAGTTAAACCGGTGTCGGGCCTACTTAACTTTAAGTCAACTTAAACATTTCTAATGTGAACGCACTATGTCAGCCCAGGGCCGACTTAATTTAGTCCCAGACAAAGGGTGGGTTTAGGCCCGGTCTCAAACCGACTTAAAGTTAAGTCGACATAACATAAGTTGAGTGTGCATGGTTAACCTGACCTAAACCCAACTTAAAAGTCATTCCAAGTTGCTAAAGCAACCTCTTCCCACCAGACCCTGCTGCATTGTCAACTCGAAAGGGTGCGATTCACTGTTATGGTTGAAGGCACGTTCATGAACATCCACAAGGTTATGTGTTTGTTTCAACTGTTCTCCTCCTTTGTCGTTGATATCGCGCTCGTCTTGACCTGTTTAATGTAATCTGTCCGTCATTTTCTTCACTGAAGTTTCTGAATCTAGCGAAATGACCTGTTTAACAGAGTTCGACCTTCTTGAGTGTAAAAAGCGTAAGAATAAAAGAAAGAGAGAGAACAACCTTGCTTGTGGTTGTCCGACGGCCGCCATTACGTTGGAATGAGGGTGCTATGACTTTGGAATGTTAGGTCGGGTCAAACGCAAAAACCTTTCATGAATGTAAGTCGAGTTGTAACATTTTTTGGCTTATCAGGCTAATCCTTATGTCGGCCCTGGGCCACTTTTGGATTTGAGTGTGAACGTAGTCGTACTCTGGGTTTTTGTTTTTTACTTATACCTCGTTCACACTCAAAACCAAAGTGACCCAGGGCCGACATAAGGATTAATCTGTTAAGCCAAAACAAATCACGGCTTGGAGTTAGTTCGGGTTCATACACGAAAGGTGGTAAGGCTTTTGATCCAAAGCCAAAGTGCCCTCACTCCACTCAAACCATCAAACAAGCCATATTCTCTCTCTTTCTACCATTCCTACATTTGTTGCTCAAGAAGGTTGAACTTTGTAAACCAGGGCCATTTTAATAAACTTAGAAACTCAAGTGAAGACAATAATGAACAAATTATACAGAATAGATCAAGACGACCAGGGAGAACAGTCGAAAAGAACACATACTTAATATCGATGTTCATGAAAGTGCCCTTTGGAGTGGACAACACCGTAGGGTATGGTAGGAAGGGGTTACTTTAGGGACGTAGAAATTGAATGATACAGAATGGGTTGTGTGTGCGTATTCAGTGCTTCTATGCTGAAGTCAAACACCGAGGACGTCCTAAAGTCGGTTGAACCATTCACATTCAAAATAGTTTATGTCGGCTTATCTTTTACCCCAGCCCTAAACCCCCCCCCCCCTCTTGTCTGGGACTAAATTAAGTATATATATATATATATATATATATATATATATATATATATATATATATATATATATATATATATATATATATATATATATATATATATATATTGTCTTGCATTTTTTGAATAAATGAATGGACCTCTTTATCACCGTACTGCTATAAAAATAAATATATAAATCAACAAATAAATGAAAAAAAATTATATACTGGGGTATTTCCAACATAAAACTTAACCCTGCAATGTTATGATAACATGGTTAAAGTCTTCTGCAACCCTGCAGTGTTATGATAACATGATAACATGGTTAAAGTCTTCTGCTACTTATATGTTTCCTGTACACTCTTTCAATTATATATTCCAGGTACGCCATCTCAGTACCTTGGGAGGTGTTTCTTCCAAGGATGTGGTGGAGAGGATAATGGTGGCCATGTTCTCTCAATCATTATCCACGATCTACAACTGGCTGGGAAAAGGGAAACTAATAAAACGTGCCCTTTCACAACTGAGTATTGCAACAATTATCAAAGGTAATTTCTCAATTAAGATTTTGCATGTATCCTAACAGAGGGATAATGTCTCTGCAAGGCGAATTCTGTATTATTATTTATTTTTCACAGTGCTGCTCACATTGGTATTCAGTTTTACTTTATTAGTTTATTAACCAAGGTAATGAAATGAGTATACCAGAGTAATGCAGTACATTATAAATAATCCTAATTAACCCCAGGATTGTAAGAGGCACAAGTGATGGACTTCTATATTCTCTCATGGTGCCAAATAATTTGACAAAAGCTTTTAGAGTGATATTCATAAAAATTATACCATCCAAATTATGATATGTCTCAAAAAAGTGGCACTAGCCAGGGATCAAAGAAATAAAAAAAAAAAAAATCAGTAATGAATCGAAATCTCATGCAACATTTGCCATTCCAGATGCAGCCAAACAGTCTAATGTAAAGGAGGCTGACTGTGAGGCAGCCATCAAGAACTGGCTGAAGTATGCCAGCGACCGGGATGGGGGTCGAAAAAAGAGGGCAGAAAAGCAAAAAGGTACAATTATAGTGTCATATCAAATATTCATGACCTCAGTGAACTAAATCAAGATCACAGATGTCAGCCTGACTTCAAAATACTCATTTCTTTATGGTGCATATATATTTTTCCAATCAGTTGACTTGTTACTTTGTAAGTTGTAACTGTGAAAGAGGAAGTGTGTTGAAACCAGCCTCCAAAATGTTGTCCCTGCTTTCAGGAAATTCATGTTTTACTATTGAAACTATAATTGAAGGTCCCGTGAAGTGTTTGACATAGAAACATTTAATTTTTACCTTGTCAGCCATGAAGATATGCTGTAACAGTTAAAAATATTGGTAATAATGTTATCTTTTTTCAGTATCTGGCAGTTTACATGTGTAAATGACTTAATTTTGACTCACATGCTGGAGTCTGAGAAAACACCTATGATTTAAAATCAACAAAACATGACTGCCTAAAATTTTACTTCTTTATTTGCAGAAAGAGATAGAGAGCAAGCAAGGAAGTTCAAGGCTCTTAACCTGAACCTTGACTCAAGTGATGAACAAGAGTGATTTTTAGCACAACTGAACTGAGGTTCAGTAGTGCTATAGGGATGGCAAAGTGTCTGTCTGTCTGTATGTCTGTGTGTGTGTGTAAACAACTTAAAGTCAAAAACTGCTGGACCGATGGCTTTGATATTTGGTGGTCATGTTACTTCTGGTATCTAGTTGGGAAATTGTTCAAATGAAAATGATAGTATCACAGATATGGGTTTTGGGTCAAAAAATGTGATTTTTGGTCAAAAAACTTAAACTCCAAAACTACAAGGCAGATTGGCATGAAATTTGGTGGGGACATTCTTAGGGGTGAGTAAATTAAGATTGTTCATGACATGATGATTCCCTCAGTAATATGCAAATTAGGGCTAAAAATGTGTCTTTTTGGTCAAAACGCTATAATTCCAAAACTACTCAGCAGATTGGGCTGAAATTTAACAGGGATGCATCTGTGGGTGTATAGACAAAGAAATACTAAGCATACTATGATTTCATGAGTGATATGCAAATTAGGTGGAAAAATGTTCATTTTTGGTCAAAAACTTATATCTCAAAAAGAACTTGGTCAATGAGACTGAAACTTGGGGAGATGTTTCTGAAAGTGTTATTCTTGCAGATTTTCTTCAAAAACATTTGGACAAAATCAAAATGATTGCATCACAGATGTGCATTTTGCATCAACAAATATGATTCTGGGTGTGAAACTCATGCAAAATGAAAAGTTATAGTTTTATAGATGCAATAAAATCATTAAAATCTTTTATGGGCTACTTCACATGTCAATGTCAATTGCATGAAGATTACCCTCTGTTTAAGGTTGCTTGGAAACACTGTTTTAAAAATACTCTCTATGATTAAACAGGTTCATTCTGTGCTACATACATAATACAGTCTTTGGGGGTCAAGAAAGTGTGATTCACCAAATGAACATGTATACCTATAGCATGCTCACCATGCGAATAAATATTTTCAAAACAGTACATTGTACAGTTGTGCTACAACACCATTGGTGGTATTTTTAGCATTCAAAGTTGGTGTGAGGAGACATTGTCCATAGGGCAACCATTTTATTATAAATTCTGCCATGTCTACAGCCTTTATTACTTTGAACTCTGTTAGCAAGATGTCATACATTCCACACACAATTACATTTAAGATAAGTTTTAGATATTTCCAAATATTCAAAAAAAGAAAAGAAAAAAAAAGCGGGAACTGTGTAATATCATTACTTGTACACTAGCAATAAATATTTGATAAAATCCAATATTTTGTGTCTTGTTTAGTGTATTTGAATCACATTCAGCCCTGAATGGAATCTCTGATAGATCTGTGGGCAGCTTGCCATTATGCAGTGAAGCACCATTGGGCCAACAGTGGCCCAACGTTGGGCCAACCTTACCACCAATTAGCAATGTTGGGCCAAAGTTGGGCCAACGTTGTGCCTACCTATTTCTTGCCACTGTTGGGCCAACGTTGGGCCAACCTTGCCAGTGTCCAAAGTTGGGCCAACGTTGTGCCAACCTATTTCTTGCCACCAGTGAGCCAACGTTGGGCCGACGGACAAAACGACGTTGGGCCAACCTCAGTTCCTGACGTTGGCCCAACTGATCTACTTTCGTTGGGCCAACGTTGGCCCACCACAGGTGTGCTATCTGGGTATAGTGTCATGTGTACAGTACAAGTGACAGTATAGTGTCATGTGTACAGTACAAGTATAGTGTCATGTGTACAGTACCTATGACAGTATAGTGTCATGTGTACAGTACCTATGACAGTATAGTGTCATGTGTACAGTACCAGTGACAGTATAGTGTCATGTGTACAGTACCCATGACAGTATAGTGTCATGTGTACAGTACCTATGACAGTATAGTGTCATGTGTACAGTACCTATGACAGTATAGTGTCATGTGTACAGTACCAGTAACAGTATAGTGTCATGTGTACAGTACCAGTAACAGTATAGTGTCATGTGTACAGTACAAGTGACAGTATAGTGTCATGTGTACAGTACAAGTGACAGTATAGTGTCATGTGTACAGTACCTATGACAGTATAGTGTCATGTGTACAGTACCTATGACACTATACTGTCATGTGTACAGTACTAGTGACAGTATAGTGTCATGTGTACAGTACCTATGACAGTATAGTGTCATGTGTACAGTACCCATGACAGTATAGTGTCATGTGTACAGTACCCATGACAGTATAGTGTCATGTGTACAGTACCTATGACAGTATAGTGTCATGTGTACAGTACAAGTGACAGTATAGTGTCATGTGTACAGTACCTATGACAGTATAGTGTCATGTGTACAGTACCAGTAACAGTATAGTGTCATGTGTACAGTACCAGTAACAGTATAGTGTCATGTGTACAGTACAAGTGACAGTATAGTGTCATGTGTACAGTACAAGTGACAGTATAGTGTCATGTGTACAGTACCTATGACAGTATAGTGTCATGTGTACAGTACCTATGACACTATACTGTCATGTGTACAGTACTAGTGACAGTATAGTGTCATGTGTACAGTACCTATGACAGTATAGTGTCATGTGTACAGTACCCATGACAGTATAGTGTCATGTGTACAGTACCCATGACAGTATAGTGTCATGTGTACAGTACCTATGACAGTATAGTGTCATGTGTACAGTACCAGTGACAGTATAGTGTCATGTGTATAGTAAAGAGAGAAAAGGAGCAGCAAAAGAAGGGAAAACAGTTTTATTAATCACTACAAAAATCAACAAGTCAATTGATCAATACATAGACCCGAGGGCATATGGTTGGATGAATGTTGCGGTACAAGTTAATAATCATTTGTGCTCAGAGAGAGTAAGATGAATACCGTACCATGGTAGGACATGTACAGCTCCAACGAGGCCATGAGAGAATAAATTGCATGATTATATCCAAAATGAAGATCGTAAAACCATAATTTGATGTCCGTCATTCATCGCAATCACTTACTCATGTTCTATCTCATGTTCTATCTATATCCCGATAAAATGTCATATTTCTACACACATTTATAGACAAAAATTACTGTATTATGTGTATATTGAACTCCCGTGTTTTTGCAAAGTATACAGATAAAGCATACTACCCCCCCCCCCACCCATCCCTGTAATTCGTAAATTTCACTTATCAGGCGTAACTGTACACATAAAATAATTATTTGTATAAGTCATAATGCACACATTATCCTCTTCACTATATATACACAGCACCCCCACCGTGCCCCACTACCAATCCACAGACAAGAAAACAAATTCGTGTACTAATTCAAGGAGCAAGGTTACAGCTTTTGTAAACTCAAATTACTCAAGTTGTATAACACACAGAGCCAGTAAAAAGTGAAACATAAAACTGTTTAAACAGGAGTATGGTTATTTCAAAGATGTTTCTAAGATGTTCCATCGGATAGGCACTGATGTTTACTTCAAGGATCTTTATCTGTGACACTGGTGTTACCGTTGGTTGTGGACATTCAGGGACTTCAGATGTAGGTTACTGCTGATCGAATGCTGAGTGTGATGGTTTTGTCTCTAAATTACCAGCTGTAAAAAAGTGTAAAGAGATGTATAGTTTAGTTTAGTTTAGTTTATTTCAGTAAAACAACAAGATCGACAGTGCAGATATACAAGTAAAAACTGGTACAAATTGTTGAATTACTTGGATAACCCACGAAAGTCAAAGACTTGTTTCCAGTGGGGTCCGTACAGTGATTCAAGAAAGTGGCAGGATTAGCATAAGTATTTGACTACATGGAATGGGAAAGAATAACAGATGAAAAGGAAAGCTATCGAGGCAAACTAGCTAATAGGGAATAAACACGCTGTTTCCAGTATTAGTGGTCCCTTAGTGTACTGGACAGATATGATTTGACTGCTTTTTTGAAGACATTCCTTTGTGATATCTGTTTTATCGATACTGGTAGATTATTCCAGTCCTTGATAGCATTAGCGTAAAACGTATTTGCAGCCTGACCTTTAATCATTGGCTGGTGAAAATTGTACCTACTTCCCCTAGTACCATAGTTATGAACAGAGGATACTTTGGTAAACTGATGGGACAAGTACTCCGGGCTGGAGTTATTGTATATTTTGAAAGCATGGTTGAATCGGAGCTGGCTCACTCTACCCTTGACATCCAGCATACCCAGGGCATCAAACTGATCAGCACCTATGTGTGATCTTGGCTCCATAGAAAGGATGAACCGTATTATTTTGTTTTGTGCAATTTGGAGTTTCTTTTTGAGAGTTGTGGTAAGAGCAGAGTACCAGGATGAACATGAATAATCAAAGTGACATTGGATCAGAGCAGAGCAAAGGGTTTTACGGGAGTATTGGTTGAGAAAATTTGCTTGTCTGTAAAGGAACTTAAGCCTTGAATTGGTTTTCTTAATGATATTCTGAACAATTTGGAGCCCTGATAGATTTTGATCAAGATCGAGCCCAAGGTATTTGACAGATTTGCTGGCATGAATATCATGTTGATTACAAGTTATTTTGAATTCAGAAACCTTACTTAGTTTGCGTTTCGAGCCGAATAGAATGAGTTCTGTTTTCCCGAGGTGGAGAGAAAGCTTATTGTCAATCAGCCATTTGTTACATGATTCAAGTTCTTTGCCCAACTCCGAGGCAATGTGATGCACGTCCTTATGTGACACTAAAATGGCACTGTCATCAGCATAAAGTAGGAGTTTACATTTGATGGAAATTTCCATATCATTCACATAGCATAGAAATAATAATGGCCCTAGAATACTTCCTTGCGGAACACCACAGTGAATATCCTTGATATCTGAATTCGTTTCATTTACATTAACTAACTGTTTTCTGCCAGTTAGATAAGACTGGAACCATTGCACTGATTCTATACCCATAAGGTTAAGCTTTTTGCACAAAATAATGTGGTCAACGGTGTCAAATGCTTTTTGAAGATCTAATAGAAGCATGCCAGTGTAATTTCCAGAAGCTGTTTGGGGTCTGATATAGTCCTGCAAATGAATTAAACAGGTATCGGTGGAATAGTTACCCCTAAAGCCAGATTGTAGGTGATAAATCATGCTATTATCGCTAAGATATTTTTCAAGTTGTACATAAACTGCCCTTTCGAGAATCTTAGATGTAACACTCAGTATGCTGACAGGCCTGTAATTGCCGACTTCCAAGCGACTGTTCTTTTTAAATAGAGGTTTAACCCTAGCAAATTTAAACTCATCTGGTACAGTTTCACTGGTGATAGATAGATTCACAATATGAGTGATAGGGACCGCTATAGCGTTGGAACTGTCTTTTAAAAACCTTGCTGGAATACCATCTAAACCTGTGCTTTTGCACACACTCAGTTTGTCAAGTTCAGACTGTATAAATTCCATGCTTACTGGTTGCAATGAAAATGAATTAGGAAGAACGCCTTTCTTATTGTAATAATTTTTGACAGTGTCTGAATTAACATTATAAACACCTGTTGCCCTAGGAAGCTTGCTTACAAGGGTCGATGATATAGTAGTGTAAAACGTATTGATATGGTTGGCAATTGATTTGCTATCAAAACACTGCTCTCCATCGATATTTAGGATGACATTACACTTATCTTTGGACTTAGCGTTATATCCTAAATCCTTAAACTGTTGCCATAGCTTTTGGGGGTTGTTTTTATGCTCCTCAATTTTATTGGACAGATAATCACTTTTGGCATTCTTAATTGACCGTTGTACTCTATTTCTGATTTTGCAATATTCTTTATAAAATACCTCGTTTTTTGTTTTCTTAAATTGAAGTAATACTGCATCTCTTTCTGAAATACATTCAAGGATTTCCGCTGTCATCCACGGTTCGGAACGCTGTTTCAGCCTTACTTCTTTAACAGGTGCAACAACGTTCAGAACATCGGTAAACATGACTTTAAACAATGACCAGGCCTCATTCACATCCTCACAGGTGGTAACACAGTCCCAATTTTTACTTCCTAATTGGCTAGTCAGCGTTTCCTTTGAATAATTTTTCAGTGATCTAATTGTAACATTTTTGTGGCAATTAATTGAACCTTTGACAATTTTCCTGGTGCAGTATATGAGAAAGTGATCGCTTATGCCAGTGGGGATGACCCCAAACTGACTTATTTTTTCAGAGTTGTTACACAGAATATGATCAAGAATTGTGGAACTGTTAGTGGTTACTCTGGTAGGATTTGTAATGAGTTGTTTGAGCCCAAACAAACTACAGACATTGGCATAGTTTCTATACAGAGATGACCTTGGGTGACGAGAACAGATGTTGAAATCACCTAGAATTATAATTTCACAATCTGACCTGATTCTAGACAAAGTATCTTCAAAGTTAGTGATAAAAGACGTTTGTGTTGGTGGTCTATAGCAAACACCTAAAACAATGGGTTTAGTTTTTGTCAACAGAATTTCTGTCCATATGGATTCTTGGTCATCAGATTCAAGTTCGTTTCTTGGGTTAAATGCAATATCGGAGCGAATGTACATGCATACACCACCGCCGTTCCTGTCCCGATCTCGCCGAAGTATGTTGTACCCGGGAATCTTCACCTCGTTGTCGGTGACTGTGTCATCTAGCCATGTTTCGCTGAATCCAATGATGTGAGCCTTGGACTTACTTGCTAGGACACGAATTTCTGATATCTTAGAGAGCAAGGAACGAGCGTTGAGATGAAAGCAGTGCAGACCCTTCTGTTTAAAACAGTCAAAGTTGAAACTAGAGGCGTTAGATATATCGTCTACAGGAACCTGGATATGTTCTTCTAGTGGTTCTATTACTGGGAAGGGGAGATCATTGTAAGAACACTTATTACAGTTATATGTGAATTCTATATTGTTGGCAACAAGGTTGTCGTAGTCTGACAGTGAAAGAAAACCAGTACATCTACAGTGAATCCAACGCTCACATTGGTCGCAGCTGATGGCTTTGCTTCGACTGGTCACCCTTTTCTCACAATGAACACAGGTGGATTTCAGTTTTCTTTGAGAGACTCGGTCAGGGTACTCTAGATTTATAGTTGGGTTATGTAGCCATGTCTATCTTCTGATTTGTGTATGTCATTTTAAGAACATGGCTATCCTATCTCGTAGTATAGAGACAGTGGACAATATTTTTATTTCATTAAGAAGCTTCGAGCCCCATCGCTGTAATTTTTTATGAATGGCTAAAGTACTTGGGCAAGATTTGAACCACGATTGTGCATCGGTCAACCCAGCTGTATAATTAGGGACCTGGTAGGATAGAGGTTGCAGTGTGAATGTTTAACACTATGCGCTTATAGAGCTCGAGGCTACAATGGATTGTAGAGATGAGGCTCCGAGGTAAAGGGCCGTTGTGCCACTATAGATCGTGCCGGGGGTGATAATAGTAATTTAAAAGCGCTTTGAGCATGGAGTGGAAAAACTCTATATGAAAATCTTGGTGAGTGGCATGTGCTACTTTTAGTTAACCTGGAAAAATAACTGTTGGATAATTTGATTTAGGGGTGGCAGAATGATAATACATACCTTGGTGTTCATATCCTGGAGGGGGACTGGTAGGTCGAGGATACATAGGGACGGTAACTTGGCCTGGCTGCAATGTCTGACTGTATGCCATCATTGGTTGCATACTAGTACCAGGCTGTATTGTCTGATTGTACATCATCATTGGTTGAGTACCTGGCTGTATTGTCTGATTGTACACCATCCCTGGTTGCGTATTTGGCATTAATTGTTGCTGTGGTAAGTAGTACACCTGAAAATGAAAATGACAATGACACACATTTATGTATTTGTATGTCTATACAGCCCGTATCAAGTTACCATTCAGTGGGTCTGTTTGATACAGCCATGTAGAAACCAATAAAGAAACTACACATGCTACACTTTAAGATACTAGCAAGATTGAATGAGTACAATTTTTTGTGAACTGCAGATATGAAAACATTGGCGCCTGTGTGTCTGCATCTAATTCCAGTACGTTTACATGGTTTATTTTATATTAGACAACATGTACCGAGAACTTGTGATCATGCTATCTTAGTGTAGAATATACACTTTCCTATTGGTGTACGTGGTTGTAGCAAACTGATCATGTAAACGGTAACTTGAAACGTGCTGTATGTGTTCAACAACACAAAGTTCAATGACAAAATCAAATTGTAAAACTTCAGAAAATATTAATGATTGAGACTCGAAGGTAAACGTTTTAACACATGCAATAACTCACCACTGTATTAGTCTGACGACTGCTTGTACCACAGCACACAGCTCTACAGCAAAATGCCGAGTTGATTATTGCAACTATTACATAGATGATTGGCAAAGCGATGAGGGTTGCATGGACGCCTTGCATATCTTCGTCTGGCTGTAAACGAATACAATTAAAAATTAGTTTCTTAAGAAGAAAGAAAAGCCTTATATTTGAGAGGGTATCGGAAACGTGACGGAGTGATGGAGATTAAAAAGAAGATTGTGCAAAGATGTTAGGCCGCTGTGAAAGGAAGATCTCATGTCAAACGATCTTTGTAGATACTCTTGAAACATAGAGAAGTCGAGGATATCAGAAGAGGAGTTAGCAACGTGTTCTTGATGGAGTGAGTTATTTGATAATTGTTAAAACCATTATGTAATTTTTTAATACATGAATTTGCATTTTTATAAATAAGTTACTTACACCACAATTGTAATAGCCGTTGTAACTAGATTGCCAAAAGTAGTCGCAGTCGTCAATCCAATTCATAGATGCTGACGCTATGCCCAATAAAGATGGGCTGAGTGACGCTGAAAGGATCGACAGAACCATTGACGTCACAATCTGTAAAAGAAATAACATATTGAACCGTAATCCGTACCTGCTAATAAAAATAAATCGGTAATGGTGAATATTTATCTAAAGCTTCAATCATTCCACATATTGTATGTTTTGCAATTAGAGACGACTTTATTTATGTAAGAAATTTGCATTTTATTCCCCAAAAACCAACACGTGTTATCATGACAATTAGAATAGTCCGAGAACAAATCATTAAGAAGCACCTTAAACTCTTTTAGTTACTGTGGATTGTATAATTATAAAGAGTTATAATTTTATGCAGATAAACTGAATTTATTTAAAAGTGAAAGACACAACATTGTACACATTGCAGACCAGACAAAGGTTTTAATGGACTCTAAAAAAGCAGACACCATTTGTATTTACAACTTATGTCCACTTGTCTCGAAGTCAGTTTTGACCCATGATTGGTCTTTCTAGAAATAAAGGTATTTCTTCATGAATCCTATATTGGTCTTACACTAGGCTTTGATACTCCTCATAATTTACACTTACAATTGCATTAATAACTTACGAGGCATGTTGTTTTGAAGTAGGCCGACGTGACACCAAATACTCCAGTCAATATCATCTACAAAAAAAGAAAACAAAGAGAAAATTGGAAATGTAATTTTCCTTTCCTTATTCAGAGGAGGAAACTACGAGTGATGCAGGGGTTCTTTATGTGTCAAGAGTATCTTCTGATTGAACAACAAACTTTTTTGGAGAATATTTTAATAAATACTTGTGCAAGCTAATTTCGGGGAGGGGGTTCCCATCATGAACAATTCTTAAACTAAAAACCCCTATTAAAAATGCTCTCAGTCAAATTTGCTCAGTAGTTTTGGAATTATAGATTTTTGACCTAAAAGACACACCTTTAGATCTAATTTGCAGATCACTGATGAAACCATAGTGTCATGAACAATTCTTAGACTAAACATCCCCAAGCACATTCCCAGCAAATTTCAGGTCTATCTACCCAGTAGTTTTGGATTTCAGTTTATTTTGACCAAAACTCATATTTCTTACCCAAAAACGAACACCTCTGATGCGTTTATTTTCATTTGAACACTTTCCCATCTACACATCCAAAGTAATGTCCCCACCAAATACCAACAAGGCAGTCGTTTACGCACACACACACACACACACACACACACACACACACACACACACACACACACACACACACACACACACACACACACACACACACACACTGATGGATTTCAAAAATACTTACCAGAACTCCACACCATATCGGACTCCCTACAAAGTACATCCCGCTTTCGTTCACGATTGTTACACTTCCTAGGATAATCGCCAGGACACCAATTATGATTTCACAAATACCAAGTCCTGCTGCCACCCTGTGAGCAAAGCCAGGCCTCTCACCATTGTTGGGTTGTGTTGACAGACTCGGTTGTTGTATTATCTGGACACTGGTTGGTGGTTGATGTATGAAACCTGTCTGGCCATAGGCTTGCATATTGATTCAGAGAGTGTATCTTAATAAGCTGGGACAAACAACAGAAAGAAAAATACCACAAATGGCACTGTAGCACAACTGTACAGTTTTTAAAAAAAAAAAGGTTTATCCTTATGCTAGTCCATCCTAACAGTATGTGTTCATTTGCTATATGACTATCCAGTTGCTTATCCAACCATGTTGCTATCTTTGTGATATACAAGATCATTTGGCTGTTGTTATGGGCGTGGTCATGTTGCTAGACATATTTGCAAATATTTTTGAATGTTTTTGTTCACTTGTGTATGAATTCCTGATATTATCTTTGCAATATATATGATAAGTTGGCTGTTGCTATGGGCGTGGTTATGTTGCTAGGCACATTTACATTCATTTTTGAATGTTTATTCATTTGTCTTGCAA
The DNA here is from genome assembly GCF_964340395.1 of Glandiceps talaboti. Taxonomy (NCBI): domain Eukaryota; kingdom Metazoa; phylum Hemichordata; class Enteropneusta; family Spengelidae; genus Glandiceps; species Glandiceps talaboti. The sequence continues at coordinate 19,472,726 of NC_135564.1, read as the reverse complement.
TTCCTGTTATCTTTGCAATATACATGATTATTTCGTTGTTGCTATGGGCGTAATCTTGTTGCTAGGCAAATTTACTCACATTTTTTTGAATTTTTATTTAATTGTCTATTAATCCATGTTATCTTCGCAATATATGTGATCATTTGGTTGTTGCTATTGGCATGGTCTTGTTGCTAGGCACATTTACATACATATTTTGAATGTTTATTCAATTGTCTATTAATCCCTGTTGTTATCTTTGTGAAATACACGACCGTTTTGCTGTTGCTATGGGCATGGTCATAGTTGCTAGGGATATTTGCATACATTTTTGAATGTTTACTCCCTTGCCTACCAGATGACGTTATTTGAGCAAAGTATACTGCTATTCTGTTGTTCTAAGAGCCTGTTCATGGTTGCTAGGGCCAATTGTATCAAAATATTTTGAAGAAAATCTCACCAAGTTTCAGTCTCATTGGCCGAGTGCTTTTTCAGATATAAATTTTAGACGAAAATGCACATTTTTGCACCTAATTTGCATATTACCGATGAGATCAATATATAAGCTTAACATTTCTTCATCTATACACCCACAGATGCATCCCTCTTAAATTTCAGCCCAATCTGCTGAGTAATTTTGGAATGATAGGTTTTTGGCCAAAAAGACGAATTTTATAGCTGTAATTTGTATATTACTAAGGGAATCATCATGTCATGAACAAATCTTAATTTACTCACATCTAAGAATATTCCCACCAAATTTCATGTCAATCTGCCTAGTACTTTTGGAGGTTTTTGACCACAAATCACATTTATTGACCCAAGACTCACATCTCTGATGCAATCATTTTCATTTCAACAATTTCCCAACTAGACACCAGAATTAACATGACATTCAAATATCAAAGCAATCGGTCTAGCCGTTTTTGACTTTAAGTTGTTTACACACACACACACACATACACACACACACACACACACACACACACACACACACACACACAGTCCAGACATACAGACATACAGACACTTTGCCATGCCTATAGTACTACTGAACCTTATCAGTTCAGTTGTGCTAAAAACTATATCATTGCAGTCATTTGATCTGTAATGCAATTTAACATGATTAATATGATGTGATGCAGTATTATATATTGCAATCGATGTTTTCACTTTAATATTAATTATAATAATATATATATATATTTGCATTCTATCTGTGGCACTTAGGGTGATATATTCAGTACTTTCATATTTTGGTGATCTTGATACCAGTTGTCTTGGTAACAGAAGTTTGTAATAAAAGAAATTCCATATATGCATTTGCAGGATTTGAAAGACTATATAAGTTTCTATTTTCAGATTGATTTTTATTTGTAAAGATCATGTCTGGTGTTAGCTATAGAAAAGATTCTGACGGTGTTACAATAATGACAATGACATATCTAATGGAAGTACACAGAAAGGTTTCAGTGCATATTTCGATAAAAGTCCAACAAATTAAGATGACCTTGAATTTTGACTAATACCCCGAGCTTGAATGGAAAAGTTCATGTAATCATTGCGTTCCCTGTACCCTAAAATATATATACACATACATTAATTATGTTGATAGCATTTCTGGGGCACGAGATATGGCGTTTTTAATGTTTTAGCATCACTCAAAATAATGTCAACGTTACCATGGAAACCGTCTCCTGTGAGTTTGCTCAAGAGAATCCAGAGGGGCAACATCAGTTTTCGGAAGCCCCAGATGTTGCGCTAATCAAAGAAACTGACAAAAATCGTACTTCGAGCCAGATATTTTTCTTCCCCAAAATTTCAGCCTTAAAATTGGCACCCTGACTATAAGTATAAGTGTTGTGTGAGAGTTTGAGTATGAACTCCACAAGTATCGCCTTGCCATCGACGGCGCCGCGCCGTTAATGAGCCTCGGCAGACGGCCAGCCTCAGCTGCCGAGTTTGACTCAACTACGGACATAGACAGGCTACCTTACCATAGCGGATGAATAAAGAGATCTCTTGAACAGATGGTGAATAGTTTGAAAGCAATCAATATCCGGGTGACAGCAAGGACAAAATGGCGTGATTTGATATTAGTATTTATACTTACATATGTACAGAGAAGTGATTAGGCTGCTCTCTTAGTACCTATCATTCACTTACGAAATTTGTTGCGCAGTGATATACATATAATTAATAACGTATGACCATTCCACAGTCGCAATTCTCTAACTACCAGGCTATGGTCTGATTGCATTAGAAAGACACCTACCTTTTCAAGTCGGGTGTCATGCGTCACTGAATATTTAGAACTAGAAGGTTAGAAAGGGTCACAAGATATATAAATATACGACATGGACACCCTTGAATATTAAACCTTGGCAATTGTCCAGAAATCCTTCGTATTGATATGTTGTAACCACGTAATAATGTCAGCGTGCTATGTTCACACAGTGTAAAAAAACAATGTCGTGACGTTGCCATTTATTTGGTGAGTCAATATAGTAAACAGAACCTTTCATTTATATACGGAAGCCGAGCCAATGACCCGCTTTACGCATGCGCAACTAGTGACAGTGCGTACGGCAAAAGGCGACGATTATTCACTTAAAGCTATGGTTCTGTTAGTTAATTAGTTAGTTAGTTGGTTAGTTGGTTAGTTGGTTGGCTAGTTTGTATGTATGTATGTATGTATGTATGTATGTATGTATGTATGTATGTTCGATTTGTTGTCTTTATGTGTGTATATGTCTGTACCTGAGTGTCTGTTTGTGAGTAGGTGTGTCTCTTGCACGGAAACATACTAAAACTGTCTTGGTATCAGCTGAAAGCTTAGTTTTCGCAGTAGTAATGCCACATCATAATATGAGGCATGTGGTATTATGCACAAGAACAATACAACGTTACTATTCGCTTAAGTTTGCGCAGAACTATTTAAAAATAAATGTGACTTTACTTTGCTATGATTATTCCCACAGGGACCTTGCAAACACTAATGGGGTACTTAGGTTCATTCTGATTGGCTATAATACAATGGAAACAAACACATCTATTGGCTGTATTGTTTTTGTTAATGAGTGTAAAAGTATATTACAAATTGTCATGTTTGCCGTATCCAAGAATGTAGCTTTCAAATGTAACAGTGTAGAAACAGGGACTGGCTTCATGTAATGACGTACAATTAGACAATACAACCATAACCAGGCCATCCTTTTGTTTCCATGAATCCTAACAATTCTCCTCCAGGACACAAAGGTAAGAATTATCATTCAACCATACCGAATCAGAAGTTTTCATTTAAAGCCAATATCCATTAATTCATATATTGGTTGTCTCTGATTGCACGCCATCATTGGTTGTCTCTGAATGCACTCCATCATTGGTTGTGTCTGATTGCACGCCATCATTGGTTGTCTCTGATTGCACGCCATCATTGGTTGGCTCTGATTGCCCTCCATCATTGGTTGGCTCTGATTGCATGCCATCATTGGTTGGCTCTGATTGCACGCCATCATTGGTTGGCTCTGATTGCACGGCATCATTGGTTGGCTCTGATTGCACGCCATCATTGGTTGGCTCTGATTGCACACCATCATTGGTTGGCTCTGATTGCTCTCCGTCATTGGTTGGCTCTGATTGCGTGCCATCATTGGTTGGCTCTGATTGCCCTCCATCATTGGTTGGCTCTGATTGCCCTCCATCATTGGTTGTCTCTGATTGCACGCCATCATTGGTTGTCTCTGATTGCACGCCATCATGGGTTGGCTCTGATTGCACGCCATCATGGGTTGGCTCTGATTGCACGCCATCATTGGTTGGCTCTGATTGCACGCCATCATTGGTTGGCTCTGTTTGCACGCCATCATTGGTTGGCTCTGCTTGCACGCCATCATTGGTTGGCTCTGATTGCATGCCATCATGGGTTGGCTCTGATTGCACGCCATCATTGGTTGGCTCTGATTACACACATTACCTGTCAGAATATATGGTGCTACGTAAATGTAATAGTTATAAGACACAAATAACTAGCATTACGGCAAATTTTAATTCTATCTACGTACGATTGTATGTCGAATATACCAACCAACGTATAAACAATGTGTTATATTTGTCACACGGTATACACATTTCTCGAACTTTTTGTCATGTCCTATCAGTGCATTTTTTCGATGCAGATCCAAAGAAAGTTAACTTTAAATATACTTAGATTTCTTTTAAGTTACATTTAACAAACTTACCTGCAGGATACTGGGGAGGAATACTTGGAAATGACATCATGATTGACTTCTTTCGGTAAATAAATATTCGATTGTTTACGTATTTGTTTCGCTTGGATGCAGCATACAAAGCTTCGTCAACGAAGTTCGAATGTATACGTAAACAAAAACTGTACGCGCAGCCTAGTGCGCATAACATTGGTCTCCAAGGCAGCTGTCTCCAAGGAGCGATCACGGTTTCTATGCACTCGCGCGCGTGCCATGGTGTGCGCGATTTGTCTCGATCACGTGATGTTCTGTCTATTGTCGACGTTTGTTCGATCGTTTATTACAATGACGATATCATTTTGTCGATGAGGGTCTAGTTCAGTCGCAAAAGACGGCTCGAATGATCAGTAGTTTCGTGAGTGGAGTTTATTAAGAAGTTTATCTTCCAACGGTTGATGACGTATACTATATATTGTGATGAAATACTCACCGTGATGGACTAAAGGTATTTCTTTTTATTACTCTACGACATCAACTAATCATATATTCGTCGTCATCATTTTCAACCTAATGGGTTGATCGCATTTAAAAAGTAATTTTAGCAAAACAGACTGAAGAACTACTTCATTCAAAGTGTATTTTCAGCATGTTATTCTTTTCACTTCCTTACCAGTGCTAGTTTTTCATAATCGGGTATTCTGCCAACATTGTAAAAACCATATCGAACATCGAAAATATAAAATAGAAATATGTGAATAATTTGTAGTGTTTACAAATACAGCAAGTTACTGTCAACCGTGATTTATGTATTTATTTATTTTTGAAGTTTTGAGATACACACGTTATGTCTTCCAATTGTAACATCGCATTTCCACCTAAAATTAAATAATACATTTATCCCTTGCAACCTATATATTTACTTATTTGTCATAAAAGAAAAGAAAATACATTATGTATGTATACATACATACATACATACATACATACATACATACATACATACATACATACATACATACATACATACATACATTTCAACTAAATATTCAAAGACATTGGCAATTTCGGAATCCGAAAATTTTTATAGCTTTTCACTAATCAGTTGTGGTTCCATTTCAAACTCTGTGTGCAATGACAATGTAAATGGCCAAATGAGTTGGAAATACATTACTGATACAACTACAGAGGTAAATGACAGTGAGAGGAGAAAGAGTGTGTGAAAGACATCTGTCTACATATCATGAATTATGCTTTGCTTAAAGCTTACCTATTGTGATGCGAGAACCTTTATATTAATTTGTAAGTTATTCCGCAGTGTAGCACCTTCAAATGAGATTCCAAATTGACTCAAAAACTGTAATACACAGACACTCCATTCAAGAGTCTACCCTCACATAATCAGATGCAAGCTATCTTTGGAGACCTTACTCTTTGACCTTGACCTTCAGGGTCAATTATCAAAATCAAGCCAGTTCCGTTAGTTCAAGTTTACAAGAAATATGAAGAAAAGATCTACACACAAGCATTATATTGGTGCTCATATCACTTGTACTGAATGGTAGCCATATTTGTAGTTTATTTACTGCATAACTCAAAAAACTGTGATACGTAGAGACTCCATTCAAGTGTCTACCCCCTATTATCAGATGTAAGCTATCTTTGGAGACCTTTCACCCTGACCGTGACCTTCAGGGCTAGGTATCAAGCCAACTCCTACCTTACAGACACATTGTAGTGTTTACACATTGCCAATTTCTTTTAAATCATGCTTCACTTCATTTGTTGTTTTTTATGAGTGATCTTCATACACAAAATTATTTATCATGTTTTTCTCTTCTGTTCTGGAAAATATGTTGTATATTTCTTTGGTCGAATCAGACCATTTGTAATGTCCGGGATGTGTTTGCAAATGTTCATTGGCATTGGTATCTTTGATGTTACATGGTATATTTAGTACTGTTGATATTGGACAGTGGTCACTACCTGGTTACATGTAATGACTGAACCTTAAAACTGACGACTGTTTTATACAAAGTACTGTCAATAAGAGTACAATCAACAGAACTCATTCCATTTCTTTCAAAGCAAGTGAAGTTACCAGTTCTGTCACCATTGCTTTTACCATTGAGTATAACTAGTTGGTTGGTCTTACATAATTGTATCAGTTCATCACCAAATTTATTGTCCACTTGAATCATTGAATCATGAATCATTGATTTAATCTTCTGGGATTGGTATACGTATTTGTCATATCATCAGCATCATCCATTATTATGTTTCTGTGTGTTGTGAGTTCAGCCTGTACTATTACGTGTCCTTTCTGTTGGTACTTCTGTATTTCATGATTGATGGTTTTATATGGATTGCGCATACTGTTGTGTTGGTACCACGATGAGTTGTCAGGTGGTATTTATAATGAACTTATATAGATTGCGTGATTTTTAGATCCTTTCTTCGCGAATATATTTTACCATTTATTAGCACTTGTAGTGTTTCGTACTATGTCATAACATAGGTATAATGTCAGGTGGTGTCTTGGTATCCTTTGTTAAAGAATATTCATTTGAAACGTCAGGATTGAATTTATTTAACAGGTCTGTTTTACTCATTATGTTTGCACAAACATACATCTACATACATACATACATACATACATACATACATACATACATACATACATACATACATACACACACACATACATACATACATACATACATACATACATACATACATACATACATACATACATACATACATACATTTATACATACATACATACATACATACCTACCTACCTACCTACCTACCTACCTACCTACCTGCATACATACATACCTACCTACCTACCTACCTACCTACCTACTTACCTACCTACCTACCTACCTACCTACCTACCTACCTACATACATACCTACCTACCTACCTACCTACCTACCTACCTACCTACCTACCTACCTACCTACCTACATACATACATACATACATACATACATACATACATACATACATACATACATACATACATACATACCTACATACATACCTACATACATACTGTCAAGATGCTATTTGAATATATTAACCCTGTGTTACGTAGTCAATAATTATATATACTATACTATATATACCAGAATCTTATAAAGTATTTGCAAGATGGTTAACACCATTGTAATTAATATATCAAAACATGTCGAGTCAAATCGCTGTTGACAACGTTAACCATGCCCTAAGTCATTTGTTAGTAGTGATGTGAGGAGATGAGTGGGTCTTGCGAGAGTGAAGGGAGAAGAACAGTGTGGTAAGGTATTCAAGATAATACGGTGGCACAGGGATGTTTACCTCGGTCAACACAATGCTGGTAGTGCCGGTGGTGCACTCATCTAGCAATTCCGGAGTTCTTGTCTTCTTCTCTGCCAATTAGAATCAAAGACGAGAAATAATTAAAAAGTGCCTTAACACAAATTCACTGTGGTGGCAGCGGTGGGAAAAAGTTTTTACCATCGATTAGGAGACATGTCCCTTCTCAAAGCGGACACCATTTTAACCCAGGTTTTTGAAATATGTGAACAGGGGAGGGTCGTGTTTTAGATAGAGGAAATTGAGGGAGGCTCACTTTTTAGGCAATAGATCTAGACTAGGCTTGATTGACCCCTTTTGTAATTACTGAAGGCTCCCTACATTAGTTAACACCAAGACAAACACACAGACGGAAGCCTCTGGCAACATTTCTGCTACGCTTAGGATACAAACTAAACGTATTCTCTGGTTCAGCTATACTATGGAGTTTTCACTTTTTCTGTACTTTCTCCAGTATGATGTTAATTAGCTATATATAGTGTTTGCAAGGTCCCTGTGGGACTAACCATCACAAAGTAAAGATACATTTATTTTAAATGCGAATAGTTGTATTGTTCTTGTGCGTTACACCAGATGCTATACTGTATAAAATATATATTATGATGTGGCATTACTACTGCGTAAACAAAGCTTTCAGCTGATACCAAGACAGTTTTAGTATGTTTCCATGCAAAAAGACACACCTACTCACAAACAGACTCTCGTGCACATATATATATACACACACAAAGACAAACAAATAAACAAAAATCAAACATACATACATACATACATACATACATACATACATACATACATACATACATACATACATAGAAATGCATAAGGAACTAATAAACCACGTTTCGAATAAATATTCTTTTTCAAAGGAAAAATTGGCGAGACATACATACATACATACATACATACATACATACACACACACACACATACATACATACGAACAAGCAACCATAGCTTTAAAGTTCTAATAAGTGTCACCTTTTGCTATTCCAGTATTCGTACTTTTACTAGTTGCGCATGCGCAAAACGGCTTCTATTATACCCGTATATAAATGAAAGGTTCTGTTTACTATATAGACACCAAACAAATGGCAACGTCACGACGTTGCTTTATTATGTATAGCACGCAGATTTTGTTTACGTCGTTACAGCATATCAATACTAAAGTATTTTTGGATAATTGCCATGGTTATTCAAGGGTGTCCATGTCGTATAGTACATCTTGTGGCCCTTTCTCATTTAAATTTCTAGGTATAATGTTCTGCATGACACCCCGGGGGCGGTACCAGTGGCCAGCTCTGGTACAATGGTGTGTGGCCAGTGCTGGAAACCCCAGGACCCACATTTTAGACACATTTCGATCAAATATCAATACCCCATTTTAGCCCATTTCAGGTTTTTAAAAGATTGAAGTTTAGACCTACCACATTTTAGAAAATAATGCAAAGTTTTAGACTCTTCAGGAAAAAACCGATGATCCTTTTTAGACCAAAGGGTTACAAGACGCACCCCAAAGTGCAGTATATATGCACATACTCAAATAAGGGGAGTAGCCCCCCGGGATGACACCCGATTTGAAAAGGTAGGTTTCCTGCCAATAGCAATCAGACCATAGCCAAGTAGCTGTAGTCAGACAGCGTCTGGAAAGGTCACCCTGCTATGTATATCACTGCGCAACAAATTTCGTAAGTGAATGATAGGTACTATAAGAGAGCAACCTAATCACTTCTCTGTACATATGTAAGTATAAATACTAATATCAAATCACGCCATTTTATATTTGCTGTTACCCGGATATTGATTGCTTTCAAACTATTCACCATCTGTTCAAGAGATCTATTTATTCATCCGCTATGGTAAGGTAGCCTGTCAACGGGTGTAGTTGAGTTAAACTCGGCAGCTGAGGCTGGCCGTCTTCCGAGGCTCATCAACAGTGAGTGCGACGCCGTCAATGTCAGGGCGACACATGTAGAGTTCCGATACTTAAAATCCAAATAACAATAATATTGAAGAAAAGAACTATATGTACACAAGCATTAGTTTTGGAGCTCATATAACTTTTACTAAATGGCAGCCATATTTGTTGTTATAAATCATTATTTACTTCTGAATATCTCAAAAACTAAGGCATATAGACTAAAATCAAGTGTCTACCCCCATATTATCAGATGCAAGCGATCTTTGGAGACTTTGACCCTTGACCTTGACGTTCCGGGTCAATTATCAAAATCAAATGACTGCGATGGCAAAGTTTTTCTTTCTGTTTTTTGTCCCAGCTGGTAGCTTATTAAGATACACTCGAGCTCACTGAATCAATATGCAAGCCTATGGCCAGACAGGTTTCATACCTCAACAACCACCAACCAGTGTCCAGATAATACAACAACCGAGTCAGTCAACACAACCCAACAATGTTGAGAGGCCTGGCTTTGCCCACAGAGTGACAGCAGGACTTGGTATTTGTGAAATCACACTTGGTTTCCTGGCGCTTGTCCTAGGAAGTGTAATAATCGTGAACGCAAGTGGACTGTACTTTGTAGGAAGTCCGATATGGTGTGGCGTTCTGGTAAGTATTTTTGAAATCCATCAGGTCCTGGAAAATGTACAAAAGATTGACTAGTCATAGATTTCCATGTGTGATGTCAACATTTATGTCGCTGTGTGCCATCTTTTATCCATTCTCATATTTCGATGGCCCTATTTTTGTTAAAAATGTTTAAGTGACAAAAGTGTCGTTTTATTAGCACAACTGAACTGAGTTTCAGTAGTGCTATAAGCATGGCAAAGTGTCTGTCTGTCTGTCTGTCTGTCTGTCTGTCTGTCTGTCTGTCTGTGTCCCTCTGTCTGTCTGTGTGTGTGTGTGTCTGTCTGTGTGTCTGTCTGTCTGTATGTCTCTGTCTGTCTGTCTGTCTGTCTGTCTGTCTGTCTGTCTGCCTGTCTGTATGTCTGCCTGTATGTATGTGTGCGTGTGTGTGTGTGTGTGTGTGTGTGTGTGTGTGTGTGTGTGTGTGTGTGTGTGTGTGTGTGTGTGTGTGTGTGTAAACGACAAATTCAAAGACAAAAACCTCCAGACCGATTGGTTTGGTGTTTGGTGGGGGGTGTAGATGGGAAATTGTTCAAATGAAAATGAACGTTCTAAGAGGTGTTAAGATTAAGATGTATTCTTAATATGATGATCTCATCAGTGATATGCAAATTAGGGCTAAAAGTGTATCACTTCCGGTATAAACATCACTGTCTTGTGTTATTTTGTCTTTTCTTCAACTGTACTAAACGCAAAATGGACAGTCCATCAATTATCGAAAATAACAATTTACCTATTCAATTTCAAAGTTTAGCAGTGATTTAAAATTATACAACATATTTTATAAATATGGCTGAGATTTAAAATTATCAGAGTTTCATCAATAATTGTCATCTATACTAACTGAAATTAGAAAACAATGTTATCCTCACTTTCATAAAAAGCAGTCATGTTCTATAGTTACCTTCCGTAAGGAAGGTTATATATTGGGGATGAAAAGTCTGTGTGTCTGTCTGTGTGTCTGCATCACCATTTTCTCAAAAACGGCTGGCTCAATTCAAATTTTGTTTGGTGCATGTGGTCTGTGCCGTAATGGCAAGAACTAAGTAGGTTTTGGTAAACATCCCAAGAATATTAAAATGAGCTATTTACATAATTAATAGTTTTCGGTAATCTTAAAAATGCACTCTAACAAGTTCAATATAATTTGATACATACATTGATGATAACAAAGTGGATGTGTCATATAAAGTTTGATAATATAGCTTGTAGTTGTAATGCCATAACTAATGATTTTCAGTAATGTTCGAATACACACTTCAAATTCAATATAATTTAGCATACACTTCAAACATAAGAAAGGGAACATGACCTGAAAAACTTGTTGATGTAACTTTCAGTTGAACCATTTACATAATTAATTATTTTCAGTATGGCTTTACATGAAGAGTATAACCTTCAAATTCCATATAATTTGGTATGTGCATTAATGATACCAGGGAGCACATGTCTCATAAGGCTTACTGGTGTAACACTTACATTTAACGAGTCATTTGCATAATTAATGATTCTCAGTAATTAGTCTATATCTTAAGAATGTCCCCTTCAAATTTAATATAATTTCGTATATATATATTGATGGTAAACAAAGTTCATACACAAGATAAAGTTTCATAATGTAACTTTTAGTTTTAATGAGTCATTTCCATAATTAATGATTTTCAGTAAATGTGCTGTTGCATTTCAACAATCATTGTGTGTAGTAACTAAAATCTAAAGTCTTTGCCCTTACGGAAGGCTTTCAGTTTAAATCTTGGTTTTAATGTTGTTATTAGATATTACTTTTTATTTTGTTATAATATAATTTGCTGATGGTTGCTAATTTGTGTATTTGATTGATTGCTTGTGTGCTCATCGTCTCAACACATGTACATTATGCTTTGGTAAATGATCAACTTCATCTCCAGCAGATTCAGTTGCAATGAGCATACACTATGTTTAATAGTTAACAAAGTCTTACAGCTTTCCATAACATTACTAGCTGAGACAGGACTAGTTCTCATTTATGTATACACAGTACAAACACAGAAAAGTGGAGATAAACTACTTTGGTTTTGATTGAGATGGTATTGATTGTAAGTTCTATTAATTTCTATACAAACTTCTAGCCTGAATAATATTACCAAAATCTTATAATATTACTGCTAAAAATAAATAGTTTGTTAAAATAAGGAAACAATGAAATAAACATGAAGTAAAACTGAAATCTGAAAAAAGGAATAGAAATGGTCTCTGAATGATTGGATCAAATCAAGTCTTCTGTTTCTTGGTTTGTGCACTTTGGCTGCCGTAGCCCTCGACTTTTCATGATTTACTGCATCCTCTCTTACACACACACACACACACACACACACACACACACACACACACACACACACACACACACACACACACACACAATTACATACATACATTGTTATGTTCTGGTTGTTTGACCATTCCTCCAGTAATTGTAATAGGGTATACGTAGCCATCTTGGTTTCTGGCGAGGTTTATGTTTCGTGTTGTTTCTCTATAGTAAGTATTGTTACATACATTTATAATGTTCCAACCAAATCCTTTTTTATAAAAAAAAAATATGCCAAAATTAGTTTCATTATTTTTTATTGTTAATCTTGAAATTAAGATATTCCTATTATTTGACATGAATTTAAGCAACTTGTTATAAAGATAGCAAAATGACTTGAAAAAATCATATTCATTCAAAAATGAGATTACTTGGGATTTATTGTCATATTCTTTTTTGAAAGAAACCAGACCAATGAACCTCTAGAGGGCGCCCTCCTTCAAAATCTTGGCGGTGGACCCACACTTTTTTCCCCCAAAACAAAAAGCTCCCATCATGATCTACAACTGGTAAAAATTAAAAGTGATCCGATGACTTTTAAAGCCTGAGGTACATTTCACCTTAATGGGGATGCCTATAGGGATGTGTACATGAAGATGTAGTCACAATATGATCATCCCATCAGCATATGCAAATTAGGTCTAACAATCTCATATAAAACGTATATCTTGAAAACTATATGGTGAATGGGGCTGAAACTTAGGGATGTTTCTGGAGGAGTTAGTTGCAGTTTTTGATTAAAACGTGTTGACACAACTGGCCCTAGCAACCATGGCCACACTCTTAGCAACAGTGAAGTGATAATGCATATTACAAGGATAGCAAAAGAGACAGGTGGGTAAGTGAATAAAGAATAAAAAAGTATGCCTAGCAACAAGACCACACCCATAGCAACATCCAAATGATGGTTTTGCAAAGATGAACACTGCGAAGGGTAGGCAAGTGAATAAAGATTTCGAAAATGTATGCAAATATGCCTAGCAACAAGACCACACCCATAGCAGCAGCCAAATACAGTTGTGCTAAAATGCCATTGGTGCTATTTTTGAAAGTGACTTTACAATTTACGAATTCGAGTCGGTTATGGGCAAGATACCCTATACTATGACTCTCGGCCAGTAATTCCCAACAGTGTGCGCAAATTTACAAAGCTAAACATCATCATGAGGAAAAGGGCTTTCTGTTGATTTGTTCAATGATTTTTGACATTTAATCTTTAAATCTCCTTAGACAACTATGTTAGACATAGTCTCACGAGCTGAAAACACAATGTTCGAACAGAAACTACAAGATTTATACCCGGGTTGATACATGTCACGACAACTCTCATCTACATCACAATCCACATCACTGGTTCTGCAGTATTCGAAATATGAATCAAAGCCTGGCTTTTATTTCCCTCCCTCCCCCTCCGCGATTATCTTAATAATAAGCTTTCACAATTATTTTTATTGCCAGCTCGAATTTGTAGTCCGCAGAATCATACTCGGAGCATTATGACGTAAAACGAACATTTATGTCATGGGATTATATATTGATCACATAATTAAGTTTATCCAAATTGTCATCAGTAATCTACATGATGTTTTGTTAGATTGAATAAAATGTATTCAATAAAAATAAAAGTACTTTTACGTATCAGACTCATACCACCCAAGGATGTATGTAAATTAATGTGTGCATTTACCAGTTTTGAAAGTACATAATGATTACAATAACTTGATCGTAGCATAGAATGGCAAGAACAGTTGAGAGAGAAAAAGTTCTGTAAAAGTTTGATCTGTCCTGTTTGCAGTCACACAGGCGAAGATTTGCACATGTTTATGTGATAAATTATCATCTCCAATATTTTTCTGTTGTTGAATCAAAACGTTCAGCCTGGTATTTATTCCCCACCCCACCGAATATCTTGATAATAAGTACTAGAATTTATCAATATTCTTCAATATTTTTTCTGTTGTTCAACCAGAAGATACTCTTGACACATGAAGAACCCCTGCATGACTCGAAGACTTCTGAATTAGGGAAAGGAAAATTACATTTCCAATTTTCTCTTCGTTTTCTTTTTTTCTAGATGATATTGACTGGAGTATTTGGTATCATGTCTGCGTACTTCAAAACAACATGCCTCGTAAGTTATTAAATTATGCAATTGTAAGTGTAAATTATGAGGAGTATCAAAGCCTAGTGTAAGACCAATATAGGATTCATGAAGAAATACCTTTATTTCTAGAAAGACCATTCACGGGTCAAAACTGACTTCGAGACAAGTGGACATAAGTTGTAAATACAAATGGTGTCTGCTTTTTTAGAGTCCATTAAAATATTTGTCTGGTCTGCAATGTGTACAATGTTGTGTCTTTCACTTTTAAATAAATTCAGTTTATCTGCATAAAATTATAACTCTATATAATTATAATTATACAATCTACAGTAACTAAAAGAGTTTCAGGTGCTTCTTAATGATCTGTTCTCGGACTATTCTAATTGTCATGGTAACACGTGTTGGTTTTGGGGGAATAAAATGCAAATTTCGTACATAAATAAAGTCGTCTCTCATTGCAAAACATACAATATATGGAATGATTGAAGCTGTATTTAGAGAAATATTCACCATTACCTATTTGTTTTTATTAGCAGGTACGGATTACGGTTCAATGTGTTATTTATTTTACAGATTGTGACGTCAATGGTTCTGTCGATCATTTCAGTGTCACTCAGCCCATCTTTAGTGGGCTTAGCGTCAGCATCTATGAATTGGGCTGACGACTGCGACTACATTTGGCAACCCCGGTACGGTCACTATAGTTACATTTGCAGTGTAAGTAACTTTAATTTTATACAAATTCATGAATTATAAAAAACAATCCATAGAATGTTTTTAATGATATATCACAATTATCAAATAACTCACTCCATCAAGAACACGTTGCTAGCTCCTCTTCTGATATCCTCGACTTCTCTTTGTTTCAAGAGTATCTACAAAGACAGTTTGACATATGATATCTTCCTCTCACAGCGGCCCCCACATCTTTGAACAATCTTCTCTTTAATCCCCGTCACTCGAAGTTTCTGATACCCTGGCATCACTCTCTCAAGCCTTTTAAATATAAGGCTTTTCTTTCTTCTTAATAAACCAAATTTAATTGTATTCGTTTACAGCCAGACAAAGATATGCAAGGCGTCCATGCAACCCTCATCGCTTTGCCAGTCATCTATGTAATAATTGCAATAATCAACTCGGCATTTTGCTGTAGAGCTGTGTGCTGTGGTACAAGCAGTCGTCAGACTAACACAGTGCCAGTGGTGAGTTATTGCATGTGTTAAAACGTTTACCTTCATCGGTTCAAAATAACAAACTTCGAGTCTCAATCATTAATATTTTCTGAAGTTTTACAATTTAATTTTGTCATTGAACTTTGTGTTGTTGAACACATACAGCACGTTTCAAGTTACCGTTTATAGGATCTGTTCGCTACAACCACGTACACCAGTAGGAAAGTGTATATTCTACACTAAGATAGCATGATCACAATTTCTTGGTACATGTTGTCTAATATAAAATAAACCATGTAAACGTACTGCAATTAGATGCAGACACACAGGCGCCAATGTTTTCATGTCTGCATTTCACAAAAAATTGTATTCATTCAATCTTGCTAGTATCTTAAAGTGTAGCATGTGTAGTTTCTTTATTGGTTTCTGCATGGCTGTATCAAACAGACCCACTGAATGGTAACTTGACATGGGCTGTATAGACATACAAATACATAAATATGTGTCATTGTCATTTTCATTTTCAGGTGTACTACTTACCACAGCAACAATTAATGCCAAATACGCAACCAGGGATGGTGTACAATCAGACAATACAGCCAGGTACTCAACCAATGATGATGTACAATCAGACATTACAGCCAGGTACTAGTATTCAACCAATGATGGCATACAGTCAGACATCGCAGCCAGGCCAAGTTACCGCCCCTATGTATCCTCGAACTACCAGTCCCCCTCCAGGAAATGAACACCAAGGTATGTATTATCGCTCTACCACCCGAAATCCGATTATCCAAAAGTTGTTATGTCAGGTTAAAAGTTGCAAATGCCACTCACCAAGATGGTTAATTAACAATTTACTTAATGAACTCGAAATATTATACCGTCCACCATTTATATATTACCAGATATGATGTCGATAATGTTTTGTACAGTATTTGCTATTCTGATTTCCGACATCTTTTGCACTTTGCACTCGAAATGGAAATTACCAATATCACATACACTGATTAACTTCAGACCAGCAGAATTCTACGATATCATCTTGTAAAATTACATACACAAATCAGAAGATAGATGTGGCTACATCTCTTTACACTTTTTTTTACAGCTGGTATTTAGAGAAAAAATCATCACACTCAGCATTCGATCAGCAGTAACCTACATCTGAAGTCCCTGAAAGACCACAACCAATGGTAATACCAGTGGTACAGATAGAGAAGTAAACATCAGTGCCTATCCAACGGAACATCTCAGAAACATCTCTGAAATAACGATACTCCAGTTTAAACAGTTTTACGTTTCACTTTTTACCGGCTCTGTTTGTTATATAACCATGAAGTCAATGTCTCTTTGTCTCCTCACTACATTTACAAATCCTCTGCTCAAGCCGCAACCCCGGGTGGAAAAACATCGTCAAATATGACTTTTCTTAAACTGTAATATAACAACACGATTGAATGAATACAGCAGTTTCTTGCGACATTTTGTCTAAATGACATGATTAGTAATGTGCCACAATGTAGACATCAAATATTTGCAGTATGCTTAAATGAATTTATTTTATTTAAACAAAATGTAACATGAAATTGCGATCTTGTTATAGAATGTGCAGTTTCTTGTTGGCGTCTGTGTGGTTGCATCAAACAGGTCAGTAAACACTAACATGAAATGGGTTGTAACTCTTCTCAGTCTGACTAAAATTTGACGATTTGCGACATGGACACAAAATGTACAAATTAGTTAGATAAAAGTGGCACATTTGAGAAAATAATTATTGGTGTAATATCAGTCTATATATAGAAATATAACATGTTACAAAATTATACGGAAAAAAATAACGCACTGCTTAAATATTAGAATTAATGTAAAATTTTATAAAATCTGAAAGATACAAATAAGGTCAACCAACCAAAGCTAGAAGCTAGAAGTATTGACCATGACAAGTTTATATTATTCTCACCAAGCGGCCTATTATTGGTATTCTTTTGTTTAAGTCATGCTGTATTAAAATGATGTTAATCCCAAACCCTAGACTGTTACACCGTAGATGGCGGTAAATATAAATCTGTGTGTTTTACTTACTAGTAATAAAATCCACGATGATGAACTCTTATAATAAAAAGAAGATGAAAATAGTTGGAAAACATTTACAAACTTTAATCATTGGTGGCAGAACATAAAAATATTTATCAATATTTTGTCGTCTTAATGGGATCTAGATTACTAGGGTGGTGGTATTACCCATTCAATTCAATAAACATGTACTATCAATTTACAATATCAATTGTGTAGAAGTATGTAACTATTTGTAAGGGATGGCGCAGAGGTGATTATGAATTATAAGATCATGAATGATTTCCCATTAAAGTAAACTTTGTATCAGTGCGGTTGTGTGCGTGTATGTGACTGCGTGCGAGAGAGTTAGAGAGAGAGAGAGAGAGAGAGGGAGAGAGAGAGAGAGAGAGAGAGAGAGAGAGAGAGAGAGAGAGAGAGAGAGAGAGAGAGAGAGAGAGAGAGAGAGAGAGAGAGAGAGAGAGGTTGGGTGGGGGTACGTAAATGTTAATTGATTAATTTGAGTTTATCAAAGATGTAACCTTGCTCCTTGAATTAGTGCACGACATTGTATTCTTGTCTGTGGATTGGTAGTGGGTGGTATAGATAACTTTTGGATATAATTCCATAGGTAGTTCTCTCTCTCTCTCTCTCTCTCTCTCTCTCTCTCTCTCTCTCTCTCTCTCTCTCTCTCTCTCTCTCTCTCTCGCTCGCTTTCTCGCTCTCTCTCTCTCTCTCTCTCGCTTTCTCGCTCGCTTTCTCGCTCTCTCTCTCTCTCACTCTCGCTCGCTTTCTCTCTCTCTCTCTCGCTTTCTCGCTCGCTTTCTCGCTCTCTCTCTCTCTCTCTCTCTCTCTCTCTCTCTCTCTCTCTCTCTCTCTCTCTCTCTCTCTCTCTCTCTCTCTCTCTCTCTCTCTCTCTCTCTCTTAATAATTACACAAACTGTGAATGATAGTCCGACAAACAAATCTGTAATTATGCACTTGGCATGAGGATCAAACCAATTCCTCCACATATGACTAAGGTAAGTGTGCGAGATCCGTGAACTCTAGGGTGGGGGTATGATCACGTAGGAAGACACTTTAGGGCCACAGTACTGGGGTATGGCCTCGTTGGAGAAGTCCTTCCAAGGTACGATATTCACCTTACACTCTATATGCATAAATGATTATTAAATTGTACTCTGACATTCCATCCAACTCATAGCCGTATGTAGACTATATAAACAAACCCCAGACTATTACATAATTTCATTTTTAATTGATTAACAGCGAAAGGGACTTGTATTTCGTCACTTGTAGCGCATCAGATGCCGTATAAGGTTTGTTGTTATTTTGTCTGTCACCTTGCAAATAATATTTTGACACAATATGCAATTATATTGACTAAAGTATTCAATTATTATATTAAATTCATGTTTCATAGTCAGGATATCAGTTAAAACCTTAAAACCTGTGAAGTTTAAGGATCAGATTCATCACGCCCGGCCGGTCCAAAGGTCAACAATTTCACTACACTGATTGCTGTCTTGTTTCTTTAAAGGTTTTACTGCAAATTTTCGGAACGGATCCGTACATCATATTAAGGATGGAAACGCAAGCTTTGTTTGTATTTGCAAGTGTCTAGGTTATAAGGGATAGCTGTCATGTTGTAGTTTGGTGTATACTCTTTGTAGCATCAAAACACAAAAAGTGTCACTGCATAATCTGCTGTCTGGTGGCGGCGGCTAGTGTGTGTCACATTAATTCGAGAATACAAAAAATGAACGAAAAATATACACGTGACCTATAATTTCTTATAATATAATAATATACTTTCACAATGAACACAGGAAATATTCATATTTCAATAAATGTCATTCGGTGAATGCTTCTATTCTTAATTAAGCCATAATCATACTTTAATGCAAAAGGAATATCTACAAATACATACATGACAGTGTGTGTATTATGTGCACGCCCATGTCTGTGTGTATGTATATCTACATGCTTGTGTTCGCTTTTATTAGCCAGTCTGTCTGTCTAAATCTCTCTGTTTAATTAGTCTGTGTTCCTTTGGTTTGTCGGTCCGTCGGTCGCCGAGTCGATCTTTTTCCGTCTGTCTGTCTGTCTGTCTGTCTGTCTGTCTGTCTGTCTGTCTGTCTGACCGTCCGTCCGTCCGTCCGTCCGTCCGCCCGCCCGTCCGTCCGTCTGACTGACTGACTGTCCGTCCGTCCGTCCGTCCGCCCGCCCGCCCGCCCGTCCGTCCGTCTGTCTGTCTGTCTGTCTGTCTGTCTGTCTGTCTGTCTGTCTGTCTGTCTGCCTATCTGCCTGCCTGCCTGCCTGCATGCCTGGCCGCCTGACGTAAGATATAGAGCGTTTTTGTGTTGATTTAATTTCAACTTAAATATTTCAACAAGTGTCACATGGGCAGATAGTTTATATGGCGCTGCGCTGAAACACAACAAGGCACTCAAATAGTACTTTATCTCTAGCTAGTAACACTACTAATACGATTATAATAATATCTAACGTAAAAAAAACAGTATAATACTTTGAATATTTATTTATTAAAGTAAACATATCATAATTAAGCTGTTGACTTTTTCTTAATCCTATTAATAAATATTCATATTTCAAACGTCCCCTTCACTATACATGTCATAAGTGTATCAAAGACAGCAGTGTCACTATTCGCTTTATACCAAGTCTTCGCCATCGTATTAAACCACTCACTGAATGATTTGTTATGTTACACAAATTATACATTTATCTCATTCTATCGGACCATGTATTACTTCACACAGGTAAGATAACGGACTTTTCTTTGTCCCTTTTAAGGCGCATCAATCAGTGAGTTACCATCCTTTTGTAAATTAAAATGCAGTTCTATCACCATGGCTACTCGGAGTTTGTTCAACAGCCTTCACCAACTTTGCAGTTCCCAACCAATCAAGAGCAGGTACCAAGCACGATCAATAATAGGAGACGCAAGTTTGCCCACAGAGTGGTAAATGGGCTTGGTATTTGTAAGATGTTAATTGGTATTACATGTATTGTGCTGGGGAGTCTATCTGTTGCTTACGAAACTGGGTTGTACTATGTTGGAGCGTCAATATGGAGTGGAGTTTTGGTAGGTCATCTAATCAACTTGTAGCTTATATATTATTATTACGTTTCAGCACTATTCACATTGTCTTCCATTAATTAGTAACAATATTTGTTTATATGTAGCGTTGAAATGTATATACTACTACGGAAACCTAGCTTTCGACTCACTGTGATAACTACAAACTCAAACTATTAGGAGAAGTTGTTTGATGCGGTTAATTACAAAAGTGAATGATAGTGGCGTCTTCATTGTACTGATATAATCACCCTGTAATGGAAATAGGGTAAACACTGGCAAGTCCCCAAAAATGTACACTGTAAAGTCATGGAAGCTTTCTTCCTTGTCCAATTAAACCAATAGCTTATTATATATACGAATAATTTTCGTTTGCGTCTATTTTAGTTAGCCGAAAGCCAGGTTTCCATTGTCGTCACTCTACGGTATATTTTGGTTTGTCTGTTTGGTACTTGTTTGTTTGTTTGTTTGTTTGTTTGTTTGTTTGTTTGTGGTTTGCAGTTTGTTTGTTTTAATCAGCACAGTTAAAAGTAAAATAATACTATATAGAATCGCCTTCCACACCAAAATCATTTGCTAACACCAATCTGATTAAAATCTGATGTGGTGAAAGCGGCTAGATGCCTTCATTTACCTCTATTTCCATCGCTTGTATCGTTTGCTTTGTTCTTTGCCGCCATCCCACGGCGATCACCCAGAACAAAACAAACGACATAAAACGATGGAAATAGAGGTAAATAAAGGGAGCTAGCCGCTTTCACCACGTCAGATTTTAATCAGATTGGGATAACCACGGCAAAGTCGGAATAATTACTTCCAATGTGGTCCAAAAGCAGCACGAATACACATAATATCAACGTCATACGTGTACAACAAGAATGCAGATGCACCTAGTTACCTCACTGAAATGTTCAATCTTTCCAACCAAATTCATCTTCATAACACAAGACAGGCCAGTAAAGGTAACATATACATCCCTACAGTTAAAACGGAATATGGGAAACGGGCATTTCACTATAGTGGTGCTGTTCTATGGAACAATCTACCCCTATCCATAAGATCAGCTCCGAACTCATCGATATTTAAAAGACATTTTAAGAATGTAGTCTGGTAATAATGTGGGTGGATATCTTTTAAAGTGCACTCTAGATCTGCGTCTATAACTTTTTGTCCTGGTTTGTCCCCTTTGTTTGTTTGTTTTGTTTGTTTTCTGTGTACGTAATCTTGCAACAGGTTCCATTGGGAGAACAGTGCTAATGCACTGAAATGGTGTCTGTATATGAAATGTTAATAAATAAATAAATAAATCTACTATACATGTAATGAAAGGTTAGGTTATACCACATATACAAATGACACAACCCTTTATGTTTACGAAGGCTCATCATGAAAGTTTGCATTACAAATTTTCTACGCCGTTCAGAAGAATTCATGCCACCAACAGAGATTTATTACGATAATTGTAAAGTATTCTGAGTTTTGCATGGTCTTGATACAAAGTTTTCAAGAGATCTTGCAGTAAGTCATGATTTTAGTCACCTTACACCGTGTGAAAAAAAAGTGTAATTTTGTTTTTATCTTTTATTGAATATGCAACAGGTCAGATTTAGGGATCAAGAGTCCAAATAACTAAATACGTTGACATATATGTTCTATTTGTAGAGGAGTTTTGTTATTACACAACAAGTAGTGACCCATATTCATACAATTTTTAGAATATGAAAATTTTCTCTTTGTTCCGACAGATGTTACTGAGTGGAGGGTTAAGCATCCTCTCGGCATGCAAGAAAACAACTTGTACAGTAAGTTCAAACATAGACAGTTTAAGGTCTATGTATTCAAAGTACAATGAAATGTAAGAGCGTAGTAGATAGTAGTTGAGTCACGGTAAAATACTGCATCACAAAGCGGGTCGATATACACACAATGATCTTATATGGGCAAAATGTGCCGAGATGTGATACGCATTTGCAAGAGTAGACTTCGCGATTTCCTAAAAGCAACACATTTATGTAATATACAAGTGGTTTATTTACCCGAGCGTATAAAATGATTACAAAATAATGGTTACATAAAACAAGAGGGAGAGGGTGTCAAGAAATAGCTTACAGCTAGTCTTGCCTGACCCCCGACATTGTACATTGCGAATGATAACAATAAGAGGGTTCAGTCATCAATGGGATTGAAAACATAACTGGGAGAAGAAAATCACACATACATATACATACATTTGACATGATCACAGTTACTATGTCAAATTCAGATGTGATGCAGTCGTCAAATTTAGATAATATAATTTGTTTAATAAATGTGTTTTCATCTTACCCACAGATTGTAGCCTCTATGATCATGTCTATTATTTCATCATTGATCTTCTCGCCAGCGTCATTGATCACAGAATGCATCTCACTAGTTTCCGATGACCCTGATCAATACAATTGTGATTACCCGTACGATGATAGCGGTGACCTCTATTGGTACTGCAAAGTAAGCACTTTTTGATAATATTTTGTTTGTTCGCAACAACAACAACAACAACAACAACAACAACAACAACAACATCAACAACAACAACAACAACAACAACAAAATTGCAAAATTGAATCCATATTGAATTAGTGGACAATGATTTGTTATTTCATCTACAAAAATGTCTTCATTTTCCTTTCATTTTGAATCTGGAACTCGAAAAGTATTTTTTTTATTTCGATAAAAAATGTCCACTTTGAATGTGGAAAATATTTTTGTCATTGAAGGAAACAGATTTTGAAATAATATATTAACCAATTTTGAAATAGTGGAATTATTTTTTTTTTACATTTTGTTGATCATCAAGTTTGCCGTCACGCCCATTTTTTAAAATAATACATATAAGATTAATATGAATAATTCTTGTATGTCTTCAGGTAGAGGAGCTGGTGATCCACATCATAGCGATACTACTGTCTTTTATATATGGTATTATTTCAATTGTCAACTCAGTATTTTGTTGTAGAGCTATATGCTGTGGCAGCCGCATAACTGAAAATTTGGTAAGTATGAGTCACATTTTGAACAATCATTGAGCCCCCCCCCCCCCTCCCTCCCTCTCCGGCATGGACTTCGATACTGACAAGGGTACTCAGAAATTGAAGTAGGAACTTGGTTTTGTTCTTTTTTTCCCGTTACCTGCATTATTCAACCGATGTTGTTACAGTTGATCAACTGTACATGTTCTTATAAATGTTTCATATTGACCAGTAGCATTGTATTACCATGGTACCAAAAAGTAACATATACCATAAGTCTCAATTCCAGCTGTACTCGACGTTTCATGTACTATTTATTGTACATTAAGTATCCTGATAACTGGTACTTATGGCAATGCTTGATTGTCAGTGACTGTAGCAGCAGCTCAAATTCTCTGATGAGATTTAGGTACATTATACTTAATTCATATCCAATGGACTAACTTGGGTTATCGGTGGCAGAGTGGTTAAACCACGGTGCATGTAAGAAGAGTGTCGTTCAGTTTGACTTTTACCGAACAACGGAGTCCCCACACTCCGGTTTCCCTCCACATTAACACTGAACCCTCCTCCTCCTGTGCGCAATGCCTGTAGGATGGTTGATGAATAAATAAAGAAATAAAAAATAAATTAATAACTGTACGCATCTATCACGGGCTTGCATCAAAATCTTTCAATAATTCAAGACCATGTAAAAGTTTAATTTCAAACACCATTACCCTACAATACGGAAGTTGCAATCCAGACTGAGCATGCTCAGACTCATAAGGACTATATGATTATCTGTGGTTATCGTTTTACGTAATCTGGAGATATCGATAAAATAAACCTCCCACAAAGGTCAGGATGACTATGAAATGATTATCTGTGGTTACAAACAATGTAACAATATTGTTTACAATACTAATTGATTAGCATTTATTATCCCATTTCCCATGATGCAACATTCAACATGGCGGGGTTTGCAAGTTCCCTATTATGATAATATTAATTTTGTTTTCGTCATTATGTGATAGGTGTTTCACATCCTACAAAGTGAACTACAAACAGTGATGCATGCTAACCAGCATCAAACAATGGTATATAACCAAGGCATACAAAACAGTCATGCACATGTATCCTACCCAATGCAATCTGGCCCGTCTCTGCCAGCAAATAAAGGCGTAGGTAAGTATAAGTAAATGCGATAATACACTGGTTTAATACTTGGATAAACTCAAGTCAGCGATGTGCTGTCTTAGTCTAAAGGCTATCCGTGGCTTCGAATCTCAAGATCTCTCCTGGCCTCCTCGAGAAGAGATAGACTCGAAGCCACAGATAGCTCTAGACGAGTGAGTGCCGTCCACGATACGAACGTACATGTACCCTTTCCTGACCCCTTTATATCAACAAGGTATACAGACCACTACAAACCTAGCCGTTATAAATTAGTTAGGGCGTCAGGTTGTCATTCGGAAACACGCTCCGGTCAACTTTACAAAGACAGTCCAGACGCTGGATGGGCGCGATTTGTATAACTTTCCAAGGCAATTTTCAAGTTAACTTTACACGAGGCTTGGAGCTACACGTCTTTGTCGATTCTGTGTTTAGATGGGAAAGTGAAGCAAAGTTTTAATAGGGGATTTTTGGTGCGACACTTTAATTTCCGTTCACCAATTATCCCTCGTCCTGGCATAACCAATTAACTTTTGTTTCTGTATTTCACAGCTGGAGATATAAAGGCATAACGACCGAAGATTAACGAAGGAACCACACTTGCACCGACTGTTTCCGATATAACGTACACCCGATCACCATTAAGTTCTTTTCTTTTTAAATAAAGAATGCACCAAGAAATCAATTGTGTAATATACTTTATATAACTTATTTATGTTTTTCTTTGCATTGTTCCAAAGTCATACGCAGTATTAAACTTGTTTAACTGTCATGAATTATGTGGAAGGAAACTTGATAATCACCTAACATGTGATCCTAAAGCACTGTACCTGTGTACATTTTTTACATAATTCACCAAAGAGGGCGTCCTACTGAATGTACAGGTATAATTACTTCATCGAACGTAAGTGTACTACAGCTACATAGCATATACATCAGATTTCGTTAAACTACCATCGTTTGTGCTAATTTCAAAGATATCTGTGTTTTATTCAATCAAAATATAACCACTGCAAAATTGATTGATTGATTGATTGTTTTTTTCCTTCTTTTAAATCTATTTCTGTCTGTCTGTCTGTCTGTCTGCCTGTCTGTCTGTCTGTCTGTCTGTCTGTCTGCCTCTGTCTGTCTGTCTGTCTGTCTGTCTGTCTGTCTGTCTGTCTGTCTGTCTGTCTGTCTACCATGCTTACAAACATGCACACACGTACGCCCATGGTGACAAATTAAATAGATATATATATTTATGATTGAATGTATACTGTAGGTAGCGCTCTCCAATCCATAGTTCGTGTATCCCTCTACCCGTATCATACATGTATCACCGAATGTTCGGTCACGTTTTATTTATCGGAGTGTCTCGTCACCTGCGTCTGTCAGCAGCATAACGTGCTCGTGACAGGTCCGGGATTTTTACAGAATCAATTTGATGTGTATTGAAAAACACGCTCTGGTTACCTTTGAAAATGATTGCCTTCGTACCCGAAGCGTGAAACTGACATGATGGGGCTGGGGTATGTTTCAACCTAAGGGACCGGTCAGTTTCTCCAGCCTGGGGGGGGGGGGGGGGCGGTGGATTCTTAAATCGGGCCGACAAAAAGTCACTGACCCCCCTATCTGTAAAACCCAAAACAGGCTGACCCCCTATCACTTAATTCTAAAACATGATGACCCCCCCCCCCCTCCATATATGATATTCGCAGATCGTGACTCAGTGTGGACTGCTTGACTGTCTTGCATGTACTTTATAAGATCCCGGGTTAGCACTATCATAATTATAATTATTGACTACACAGGGTAAATATATTTGAAAAGGAGTTTAATAGCATCTTGACAGTGAAAGGTAGGGGGAAAGCTTGAGAAGGGAATATGTACAGCTGTCATGGGGGGTGCTAGGGGGTCTTCCCCTAGAAGCCCAGGAGGTTTTTAACTCTGAAAAGTCAATTTTGAGACTATTCAGACATTTTTAGAAAATCATTCCCAAGCTTTACAAGACAGCACCAACATGTAAAAAGCAACTACATAAGGTTGAAATATTTTTGAAATATAGTTTGATAGGATCTTGACAGTAAGAGGTAGGGGGAGATCTTGAGACTGGGATGTGTACACCTCATGGGGGGGGGGGGAGTCCTAGGGGATCTCCCCCTAGAAGCCCTGGAGGTTTTTTACCTGAAAAGTCAATTTTGAGACTATTCAGACCCTTTCAGACAATAATTTCCAAGCCTTACAAGACAACACCAAGATGTAAAAAACAACTACATAGGGTTGAAATACTTTTGAAATATACTTTGATAGCATCTTGACAGTAAGAGGGGAAGAGCTTGAGACTGGGATATGTCCACCTCATGCGGGGGGTCTGAGGGGGTCTCCCTCTAGAAGCCCTGGAGGATTTTTACTCTTATAGCCAATATTTACGCTATTTAGACCCTTTCAAGCAATAACTTAATCCATGCTTTACAAGACAGCAAGTATCAGAAACTATTCTTTATAACTTACACTAAGGGTTGAAATATGTTCTTAAAAAGTTAAATGGCATCATTATATACATGTAGTAAAGGTCAGCACATCTAATGGTAGTATCATTGGTAGGGGAGATTTAGAGATTAAGGCAATTTTAGACTATCTTGGCAAACATTTCACATCTTGAAAAGACAATATCATCTCAAATTAGAATAGGGTGAAAATATTTAAGAAAAGTTTAATACCATTATGACAGTAAAAAGGTTGTTGGTGCATCTGATTGTTGGTTGAATGCATGAGTGACCTCTGGGGGTGATGGAGTCCTTGGGATTTTCCCCCTGGCAGATCTGGAGTTTTTGCTTGAGATACTAAGGCAATGTTTAGGTAAACCTTCGAGGTAATATTTCCAAGCTTCGAAAAACTAACGTAAATGTACGTTTTAAATGAGTTTCCTATATCACATAAAGTGGACATGTAACATTAGTATAGGGGCATTAATATATGTATGATAAAGTCACCGGTATGTTAGAGAACTTTAGGTGGTCATACCTAGTGTATGATAGAAACTGGAATCTGATGAGATGTGGTGATTTGTAGTGTCAATAACATGACGAGTAGAACAATTTATAAACTATCTATGAAAATTGCAATTACGAAACCTTCAAGTTCACTTTTGCCCCAAACTGCAATATAAGTGAAGCATTGATTGTGAAACAGCCAAGCATTTACATGACATGTTCTGTAACTAGCGTGGTAGCTAGGTAATACATGTATATGTATATGTATAGTTATGTTTGAACTAATAAGTAATATTAAAGAATTCATGTAAGAAACAGGGACAAGAACAAATATTGACATTTACCACATTTCAGACAAGGCTATATGCCATTGTAGAAAGGATTTTTTTCTTCCATCACAATTTAAAACACAATGACCCCCCCCCCCTATCCACAATTTTGAAAACAGCATGACCCCCCTACTGCCAATTTCAAAAACATGGTGACCCCCCTACCAATCCACCGGACCCCCCCCCCCCCCAGGCCGAAGAAACTGACTGGTCCCTAAACCAGTTGTTCTATATCGCTTTGTAACGTTGTTACTGAGTGTTATTGTTGTTGTAAAGATTCAGTTTACTTCATCGTACATTGTAGTATACATTCTTTTAGTGGTATGAGTACACATGTATCATGACAAGTTGAGAACAACATGTCTACGTGACTCGTGAACAACATCAACATGTGCGCTAGTACTAGTAGAAGTAGCACTTACCCATTGGAAATACGCGTTCACTTTTCCCCATGTTTTTGTTCCTAAACTTGTATTGCTAGAGCTATTTTGCTCATGCTGACAGTATAGTGTACATCTTACTTCAATATTCTGGCCAGGTTCACAATAATGAATGTTATTGATACAACAAACTTTAGTTTTTTTTTATAGATGAATTACCTTTACCCGTTGCACACTGATGGATCGTGTTCTACGTACTACATTATACATGCGGCCATAACTTTAACGTGACGGTGTACATGTGTGTACGCTCGGTTGTTGGAAAAAAAAACCACGACCTATCACACGTAAGTTAACAGTTTTGAGACCTGATATAATGTTTGAGCAATCAATTTCAAAGGTAATAAGAACGTGTATTTGACGCCGAAACACGTCGTAAGGGGACGTCAAAAGCCTGGGTCAAAAGTCACGCCTCGCTTGTCACCAACACGCGCCTGTCAGGAGACTAGGCCTTTATTTATTTCCCTTTATGTCAGTGCCTTGTATTGTGTTATTATGTAACCACACAATTTATTTACCATAACAACTGCCTACTAGATAGTTATTGTGGTGAATCGAATGTCTGAGTGTTTATTTGTAAGGCACAGCGATTTATGGACATGCAGTTCTTAAACCAACCAGGACTTGGTCAGCAAACCTCCCACTCTGTGCAGATTACAAATCAGACAACAACAATAACTGGGAGACGCAAGGTTGCTCCTACATTTGTGACTGGGTTCGGTCTTTGTATGATATTACTAGGTTTGTTATGTACTATATTGGGGATTCTAGAAGCTTGTTACAAAACAGGACTGTACTACGTTGGAACTCAAATATGGAGTGGTGCTATGGTAAGTCCTTTATCCATCTACCTAATTATAGTTCAAAAATATTCAGTTTGAAAATCATAATACATGATGTCTCCACTAGAGAACTTGCAAGCCTGTGACCTTGAATGATACATCGTGGGAATATGGTACCATTCTATCGATATGCAAAAATCAGTCACTGTGGTATGGAATGTCACATCTTTTATAACCACAAACTGTCTTGCTTACCAGACTCTTATAGGAGGGCCATCCTTCCAACTTAAGAGTAGGTATTACATGAAATCACATATTTGTTAAGTTTGATTATTAGATGTACTAAAGACTACTTGGCTATAGCATTGACAAATACATGCCTAGGGAACCCAGAAAAGTAATTTCAACCTATCCTGCATCACATGAACTCTCCGCTAATATTATAGAATTAGAATATTTAGCCTAGAAGAGGCATTCTGTACACGTGGGCAAGGCATACTGACAGAGAAACAAACAAACAAACAAACAACAAGTAAACACATATACATAAACAAACAAACAAACAAACAAACAAACAAACAAACAAACAAACAAAGCTGTTATCCGCTGCCTATATTCCACTCGAGCTCATTGAAGCATTTTTAGCCACAACTTGCAATTGACTAACTCAAACCTGGAATTAAACTCTAACTTAAACAAGATTCAGTGACGTAATTTATCATACGTATAAAAAAAGTCGGGGAAATCCTTACTGTGAAATCAACAATACCAGAACACAGTTTTAATGTCATGGAAGGCATGCATTGGTATTTATACATTTATAAGAGCATAATTTTAAAAGGTTTTATGTAAGTGTCTTCATTTGAGTAAAAAGGTTATAAGCTCATCTTGTGCGACTTTATGTTAATCTTTAACTATTGGAAGTCATTTTGTTTATTGACATGGTTGTAATACATTGTCTTCAAAGGATCTTCAGAAACCAACAAAGACTGAATCCAATATTACATGTAGATTGAATGTTTGGTCATTGTATATACACAGCAAATCACTCATTTTGATTACAGAAGCTAAAGATGGACGATTCTTACAGTTTAAGGTACATATTGACACAATAATTCATTTCAGTAATATTTTACATAATATTTGTTGGACTAAAAGGCACATTGCCATACTAGTGTTAAGTGAAAGATGTACGGATTCCTCAGAGGCTACCAAAATGTCTTTCCTTTCTTTGCGTTCCTTATATCCCAGATACGATTGTAAAAAGCTGCCAATATTCATAACATCTACAACATATAACAATTTGAAAACTTGATGTTCTTTCCCCCAGATGATATTGACTGGGGGATTAAGTATTCGATCTGCAAAGAAGAAAACAACAAGTTCAGTAAGTTAAATAATACAAATAAACATAAAGACATGTACACTCTAGACTGTTTACAGAATTACTGAATTATCTTCTGTAGAAATAATAGTATGTGTTGTGGTCTAGAAGCCATTCATCTTTTGAATATGTAAGTATAGTGTGTTCGAAAATCTTTTATATATAAAGATATATAGGATATCTTATCGCTTGTAAAGTTGCTGTGTTGTAATTTTGTATGCTTTCGCCAACTTAGCGGCCAGTAGCAGCTCAAATTTGCGTTCATTTTTCAAAAAAGAAACCAGGATATATACATTTCACTTATTTTCATCTTCCATCCAGATTGTTTTATCAATGGTTATGTCAATCCTCACTGCATCAGTCATTGCACCAATGTTGTTGCTGTTGGAAGTTTGGTCTCTCATCTTAAATACCGCCAATGAAGCAAATAGTTGTAACCGGGATGGTGGTTATGAATCTCCTGAATGTACCGTAAGCTTAACTCAATCTTTTGTAAACTCTTGTTACATCGGAAATTATAATAGCGTTCAGTTTCAGTGTTCAAACGTGTTTAATAACAACCACATTCAACTCGGTAATATGAACGAAAACTAAGATAAGTAAACATAATTATGACCGCATTAGTAACATCATCAAAAATTTAGCTAAGTAGCATCTGTCATATTAGTGTAAGTAATACACAACAGTGGGTGAGTGCAACCAGATCTCTACTGTCTTGATGAACTTAAACTTGGTAGTTTTATTTCATGCTCACACTTCTAAATGTGGTCCACCAAACCAGTTAATTACTTACGCTGATTGGACATCTAAATTTGTGGTGGCACCCCTCCATCCCACCCAGGCAGAGAGGCTAATTCAGTGAGATTCGACCATGCATTCCTCTAGATCTGTCCGTTCATTGAGTCTGTAATATTCATTTGTTATCACCAATATAATGTAAGTCATGCCACCCTTATCATGTTGAGGTAAAGTATTTGGGGGGATATGTCTTCTACGAAGACTTGTTTTTACTCAATTGATTTACGTTGTATATCCTTATAAAAAATACAGGTTTATTTCAGTGTACAAACTAGGCCACTGGTCTGTCAGTACACGACTTATACAATGAAAACAATTACAATTTACAAGGTCAAAGGTGTCAAAGGAAACAAAAATAACAAGGATTTTATGATGTCGTGAATCCTCCCCTTTTTAAACTATTAAAATATACTTTGCAAGTCCCATGATTACATTTGTATGTTGTCTTTGCATTACAAGTATGAAGTTTTCATATGTAGCCGTGATCTATACTCAGATTACAAAATGTTATTCGTCATCCACTAAATAATGTGAACAAAATATACAAAGTCTAACATTTTTTCTTCAACATTTAGTTGTCTACCTTTGATGAACGAAAGCTTATTATCTGAAGAGCATTTATTTATTTATTTATTTATTTATTTATTTATTTATTTATTTATTTATTTATTTATTTATTTATTTATTTATTTATTTATTTATTTATTCATGCATTCATGCATTGATTGATTGATTGATTGATTGATTGATTGATTGATTGATTTAACTTTCACATTAGTTCACCTATAAACGTGGACCCCCAAAACAAAAAAACAACCAGCAAAATCTACGGTTACAATACAAGATAAATGAAACACCAAAAAATACATTAAACGACACTTTGTACAATGACAAACTAGTCAATCTATGTTGTGAACCGTGTAAACTGTCTAATTATTCATCAAAGTCCAGTAAGTAGTAGAGAAGCAAGCGAGAGATACTCTACGAGAAAGCAGGCTGTAGTAAAGAAATTTGATATATTTTCAGGTAACTGATTATGATGTGATCCATGTTATTGCGATGGTGCCGTCTTTTGTCTATGCAATCACTGCAGTTATAAATTCAGCATTATGTTGTAGAGCTGTGTGTTGTCCAACTAACACAACATCATGTGTGGTAGGTATTATTCGGGTACACAAGGGATACGGAAGACAGAAATCACAAACTGTGTTCTTATCGTGTATGTTGTGATAGAATATATAGCTTGATATACTTTAATAGGTTAAAGGTGATTCAAAATGCTCACATTCACTATCGCTAATTTGCTAGACGACATGTTTGTGAAATGCATTCTGGTTTTAAAACTTTTCAAAAGCGTCTGCAAACACCTTAAAATGACCCTTTTTCAGTCACTTCCCTTCGGATTTACTTCGAGAGTTTTCGGGTATTTCCGGTCCCACCTAGACCACGGGATTTTATGACGTCATAAGAGGTATACGTTAGCACTAAGACTATGACGAGCGTAGTCACTAGGTGAATAAAACTCAACAGCAATGTGAAAAAATACATTGCTAGTGGTTGTAACAGACATCAGTAAAAAAAAACTACACTCTACATGTCTTATTAACCAACATTTACCGATATTTACTCACATTTTCTCACTAATTGGCAGTGTCTGTGGGTATAAATGCTAAAATATTATCTCCCCATATTATGGCAAAATAAATCACAACGGCTCGACTAGTTATATATAAACACTTGTAATGTCGCGTGTTTCACATTCATTGACTTTTATTTATCTGATTTTTTATTATTTGCCGATAAGAAGCATTACGATACCGTCGTGACGTTTTGACGGCATCCCCGGGCCAAGGACGGCATATTTTAGCCCAATCGTACTCGCGTCGCATTTTGAACAGTGCATTTAACAACAACGTAAACATATTTCATCTCGAATAAATATACTAGCTATTAGAATACCAATGGGAAACTTCAAGAAGGTGTATCGGGACATGTGCCACAATATATTTGTTGGTCCCATAATACACTAATTGATTCGATTCAAGTTGCTCGGAGCATACGGAAGCACGCTCCGAGTCATTGCATCATGTAAATGGAACTGTGACCGACCTAATTTTGTTGTCCATATATAAAATGAGAGTGACCTGTAAATTTTTCGCAGTTTTCGTTGTGGTCTTGTATTGTCACATGTTTGGCTTGTGAACACAAGTTTACATCTATTATTGTCTAGGGCGTAATACTCTAGTCCGAGTCTGAAACCCATATAAAACCTAAGATACTCGCATTTGGATCGGAATGAACAGAAGTACTGAGGTCTCATCGACTTGTTGGGGACTCGAATTATTGCTTGTTTTTATCACGGTATACAGGTGATTATTATATATCGGTAGAAGGGTAGTGTTGTCAAGTTTTGTGCAGTCACCGCGGCCGCGGCAGTAAGCTTATACTAGGATAGTTCCGCCGATTAAAGTTGAAGCAGTGTATGTACAATGTACGTATGGAATCGGGAGAGCACAGCGCACATTCGTGTCGGGTTAAATTTATCCACGTGTTGATGTAATCCATATTTATCAATCAGATATATTGTAAAATTCTTCAAGTTGTACAGAAATAACGTCTCTAACTTCAAAACAAACCCTGAGAAATTGGACCGGACGTGGCTAAGTATCTAGTTGCATGATTTGTTGGTTTCCTAAACTGTATACTTCGAATACCATGATTCGTTACAAAATTCTTCTAATGAATATTAAATAGGCTTGTTGCATTAAATTAAGTGATATCGCAACAAGGGAAACCATACAAGTTTTCTTCCAGACGAGTTGCTAAAGTCATGTAAATGACAACACTAAACTCACGAAATTTCCTCAATTCTTTACAATTTTATTGCTGATAATATGGCAATCTAATAGCTAGTTTATTTATTCAAGATAAATATGTTTACTTTGTTGCTAAATGCGCCGTTCAAAAGGCGACATCAGTGAGTATAGTGGGCTAAAATATGCTGTCGACGCCATGCATGTCGAAGATATTGTAATGCTTCTCCTCGGCAAATAATAAAAAAAATCAGATAAATAAATTGAAACACGCGACCGACATTACAAGTGTTTATGTATATCTACACTGTAGTCTAGCCGTTTTGATTTATTTTGCCATAATATGGGGAGATAATATTTTAGCATTTATACCCACAGATACTGCCAATTAGTGAGAAAATGTGAGTGAATATCGGTAAATGTTGGTTAATAAGACATGTAGAGTGTAGTTTTTCTTTACTGATGTCTGTTACAACCACTAGCATTGTATTTTTTCACAATGCTGTTGAGTTTTATTCACCTAGTGACTACGCTCGTCATAGTCTTAGTGCTAACGTATACCTCTTATGACGTCATAAAATCCCGTGGTCTAGGTGGGACCGGAAATACCCGAAAACTCTCGAAGTAAATCCGAAGGGAAGTGACTGAAAAAGGGTCATTTTAAGGTGTTTGCAGACGCTTTTGAAAAGTTTTAAAACCAGAATGCATTTCACAAACATGTCGTCTAGCAAATTAGCGATAGTGAATGTGAGCATTTTGAATCACCTTTAAGTTCAACGCATTTAGGGTAGGATAGAATGTAGGAAGCAAATGAAAGATCCATCCGTTGAAAACACACACACTGTACAATGATTGTTTGATAAAAATTACCAGACATCTCTAATACTGATCCAAAGTGTTTATCAGCTTGATAGATGATTTAATAAAGGTAATAACAACTAGCAAGTTTAGATCTGCCTTGGTCGACAATCCTCATCAGAATGACAAATTCCATATATCTCCACTGTTTATAATCTACAAATATAAAGTACTACATATACGAACAATGAATTGTGATGCTTTGCTTGACATTGGGCTATGATATGCACATCCATAAAATATTCAAAAGCCAAGACTTCACATGATGTAAGCTATTTGATGCTAGTTATAGTCGAATGATCAAGTTTCACGTACATTCTAAACTAAACCAAGATATTAGAACTAGAAACTACTTTTAAAATTCTTCTATTTGTGTCACTTCAGAAGTTATATAACATTGCAGACAGCCTGGCTTTGTGCAGATAAAATGACAATATTTATCATGTAAGTGACAACACTGTGATGACAACAGTAGTCATTTAATATGCATGATACATATTTAGATGAAATCATAAGTTGTGTTTACATGTATTTACATGTATATACATGTTTTTACATCACTGGGTGTTCCTTTTTTCCTTTGAGAGCTCATTACGACTGTTGTCATCCAGGCTCCTTGGAGCATAGTACATCAGTGGAAAGAACGACGGATCTTCAGGGTAGAAGCAAATATGATGTGACGAAATACGTTGCTGAATAATTGTACATGCATTGCTGAGTTTGTAATACAATGAAAATAGAGAATACGCTGTTGTGAGGATCAATACAATCTGATTAAAATCCGATGTAGTGTACACGTTATTACGTCAAATGTCATTTGACTGGGTCAATCTGACCTTGCTAATACAAATGCAAACAATTCATTCACGTAAGAGTGAAACTAACCAAAAGGACAGGCTGTGTAGAATAATTACAAGATTATTTTATATTCAAGGAGGACAAGGAATACTTTTATAATAATCAATTGTCAGCCATCTTGAACAATGGCGGCCATATTGGAATAAGTGTTGTTTTCGTTGTTTTCACAATCATCAATTGATAAATGGCGCATGCCGATATTCATGCTTGAATCATCATGTGATTGATCAACCATATATCACAAAGCAGTGTCAATAGAATCCTAGCAACTTATTTTATATATTTTTACTGGAATGTTTTTGTTTCTCGAGTGAAGCCAGAAACATTTTCCTAACTTGGACGTTTGGTAACTTCAGCTTGATATACATTAACACACTGACAAGGCGGTTGTTTGGTTTGCTTCGTTATTGACCATTGTATACGTAGATCAAACTCTTTGACATTGATGAATGCTCTTTATATCTAATAGTCATTCGCGAACGATGGATATCCATTAATTGCATCGAGTTCATCTTCCACATGCCTTCCTCAAAAGGATGACACTCAGAATTACCTTTCAGTATTCATGAACACATTGATATTTTTACTTCGCCATCATCACAATATATTGATTTCGTTCTCGCTATCACTCTTCTTTCCGGGGGGGGGGGAGGCAGGGGAGGATTACTTTTCATAGTGTGTTGTGGAAACATAGACACCGTAGTGCCTGTATGGTCGCGAAAGTATAAAACTCAGGATAATTTCCTTTGTAATAT
Organism: Glandiceps talaboti; assembly: GCF_964340395.1. NCBI lineage: Eukaryota > Metazoa > Hemichordata > Enteropneusta > Spengelidae > Glandiceps > Glandiceps talaboti. Next base: position 19,435,656 of record NC_135564.1, on the reverse strand, counting down.
CTAAAGAAAATGTTGATGTATACCATTGTATTCGTTCTGTTATGGTAGATATATTACGTCCCACAACAACAACAACAACAACAACAACAACAACAACAACAACAACAACAATCGATGATGTCATCAAGCCAACACAATGCTATGATGCAAGCCCGTTTCTCACCAATTCAAATACATTCACCTTACCAAATACAACCTGGGCCATCTCCGCCACCATATGAAGTCATCGCAGGTAAGAACTTATAAAATAAAAACACTCTAAAAGTTCAAAAATTGAACAATACCAAAAAAATCATTTCTGATTACTTAGAAGGACACTGGAAATAATTTCGGCGAAATGTGGTATACTTCATATAATGTGCACATGTAATTTAATTCAGAGTCACGCTTTTCCTACTTCTTAGTTTTGTTGTTGTAGTCTTGTTTCTTGCTTGATCTGTCGTGTTTGTAGTCTTATTTTTTTTTAAATTTAAAAAAGATGTGCTTACACACCAAAACTATATTTTAAAAAAAATAACAGAATTCGAAGGCAGTTTGCCTTGACATATCATTGAAAAGACGATGACTTTGTACAAAAGGGCTTGGCCACCGAGTTTGTGGCGTTTTCTAAATGTTGGACGAACCATTCTTATATAAATTTGAATCAATCTAATATCCCAGTCGATCGTCTCATGTTGACATTACTAGGTATAATGCAACATGTTCTTGTTGCCACACCATAATGAAAAAAAAAAATCGTTAATGCTATATGTGACTGAAAGAACTATTTTTAAATAAAAACTACTCCTGTTTCATACACCCAAACGTTTTATAAACTTTGTTTCAGAATAATGATCACTATGTCTTCTATGTATTTCTATAGTGGAAGATTTGAAGACACGACCACCACATCACTAACCTTAATGGTGTATAATCGGTTAGACGTCGGATAATGTCTACAACCATTTATTTGGAAATGTCTACTGTCTGTGTTCAACGGTTATATCAATTATCACACAAATTTCCCACACAAATTTAAGCTTGTTCTTTCCTTTTTTGAAAATGTGTATTTTACTAATTTATAAAGCATGTATACAGTGACTGTTGTTACTTTGTTCTCACAACGTTTATTCAGGTGACTGTCATTTACAAATACGGCTAAAAGTTATAATCTAAACTGTCAGTGTTAAAATAGTTTTTTTGTGTTTAAAAAAAAAAATATCGTTATTCTATACTAGGTATTAAGAGTGGTCAAGTGCCTTAGTTCTGTGCCTTGATCATGATCCTTGCATGACAATTAAATATTTGAAATATTTTTGCCAAATGTTTATCTTAGTTCAGCCATGGAAAAACAAATGACCTAAGGAGTCTTGGCACTGTGAGTCGATAGACGAGTAGTGACAAAATCCTTAGGTCATGAGTATTTTCTGGTTGAATGAAGAAAAATATTGAAGAATAATAAATATTATACCTGCACAAAAATAGTTTATAAAAAAGTATGAAAAATAATTTTGAATGTTTATATAGTTTAGCACAGGAGAACAGGAAACCAGTGACATAGTATAGACACGTGTACATAGAAAGACCAGAGTTTATCATCCGTATTATCAGTTCAAAGACGATAACTTGGTTTGTGCATAATAATGAGTACGTCTCAACACAGAACCTATCTACGTACTTGCCCACTACCGGTGATTGTAACTGTACAATATTTCTATTTGTATATGTAACATTTAATATTTTCATTGCACCGTTGAGTATCATATTCTTTCACTTGTGTGCCTGCGCCCTGCTACCCTGGGATGTATTTTTTAAAATTGTAGCAGGGTTTAAAACAGGAATAAATGTTCATTTAAAAGATGATTAAGTTATCGTCTGGTTAGATATCATATGTGTAGATAGCCTGTGACTCGATAGATCATCACCATTATATGATCACTGATAAACAGTTGAAGAGTACACTTTCATTATGTGGTGTTTTGTTGCAGCGTTCTTTTTGAGACACATATAAGGCCATGTTATTCTTCATGGTAAGATTGGCCCGTAAAATTTTTATAAGAACCTGGCAGACAGTAGACCGTGAAGTGAACAATATATAGACGGCAGCTAATCGAAGCGGAAAACGTCGAAAATCGAAGCGAAAAGCCTCAACTCGAAAAGCAGCAACATAGAAAGCATAATTGTTGTTGGCTCTTTTGGCAGTCTTGGCGAGCGCTCTGAATTATTATTAAATGAATCATCACATATCGAGGATACATAAAAGATGTAGACAATATACAATAACGCCCTCCAGGTGTTACATTAGACAGCCAGTTTGTATGCCAATATACCACATGACGAGGCTATAGAAGGCCACAGAGTTTTGTTTTAAGAGGAATTATTTTGAATGGAAATAATTAAGAAATACTACAAATACTGCAACAGTCATGGGCAGTTTCGTAACACGTATTTTTTTTCAAGGGAAAATTTGACGAATTTCTTTTCGGGATTCATATCAAGTAGAACAACGAAGAGTTTATTCACCTTTCGCAGTCTTTACCCTAAAGGCCTAACCAAAAATACAAGCTACAAGCTGCCATCACTCACTGCTGTAAAGTCGGCTGTCAACATTCTCAATCACTTTGGTTGCGTCGCATAAGACAACAAAATGACGAAAAGAAAAAGTGAATAGACAGAATGTCTTCATACAATGCAAGTGCGGTGAGCCGCAAAAATATCCAGGAAATTCATTGAAGGAACACAACACACAACGAAAAAACGACCTACGTAATCTACGAGGAATAGGTGATCGAGTGTTTCCTATTTCTACAATCCTAGCGCAGACTTCTAAATGCAGTTTCAAATGTATCACCCACCATAAAGAACAAAGAGCAAACATCTCCGCGATTTACTTGTTGCAGAAATCCCTAAGCTGATGGTAAGCCTTGGAAAGAAAGAAGCTTTCCTATACAAATCCATGCTTTGTGTGGTTACAGACGTGTGAACGTTCTCTTATTAGATATACATTTAAAATGTCTGTGCGTTGCATAACTGTTGATCATAATCGAATTACCAGATATCAACTTGAGGCTAAACTGGAATACCTATAAATACTAAATACCAATTATATAAAGGGTATCACATCAAAATACCTTTTAGGAAAGCTTTAAAGCAAAGTCTTATTCATGATATGTAGACACACCTTCTCCTCTCACCGTCATTTACATCTGTAGTTGCATTAGTAATGTATTTTCAACTCATTTACACCTTAATATTGTCATTGCATACCCAATTTGAGAAGGGGCCAAACTCGATTAGCGGAAAGCTATTTATTGGCCTCTGAAATTGCCATTGTCTTTTCTTTTTTGACAATAAAGTGAATATATAGCTTGTAAGTGTATGAGTTATTTTGGTGGTGATGGTGGTGGTGGTGGTGAAAATGCATTGCTAGACTTGGAAGACAGAACGTATGTATCTCAAAACTTCAAAAATAAATGAACAAATCAGTACTGTTTATAGTAACTTGCTGTATTTGTACACACAACAACTTATTCACACATTTCTATTTTAGCTTTTCGACGTGTTTTTTTTTTTTTACATTGTTGGCAAAATACCCAATAAAAACTAGCACTGTTTAGGAAGTGGATAAAATAACATGCTGAAAATATCGAAAATACATTTTGAATGAAGTAGTACTTCTGTTTATTGGAAGAGATCATTCGTTAACATGTCGTTGTGTTTTAATAACAATACAGTGATTTACACTGTCTTGTAGGTTGAAAATGATAGTGACGAATGATTAGTTGATGTTGTAAAGTAATAAAAAGAAATACCTTCAGTCCATCACGGTCAGCAATTAATCATAACATACAGTATACGTCATCAACCGTTGGAAAATACATTTGTTGACAATCTGATTAAAATCCGATGTGGTGAAAGCGGCTAGATGTCCTTATTTACCTCTATTCATCGTGTTGTGACGTTTGTTTTGTTCGGAGGGATCGCCGCCTTGACTCCGAACAAAACAAACGTCACAACACGATGAATAGAGGTAAATAAGGACATCTAGCCGCTTTCACCACATCGGATTTTAATCAGATTGATTTGTTGATAAACTCCTCTCAGTACGAAACTCCAATCAGTACGAAACTGCATTCGAGCCGTGTTTTGCGACTGAACTACACAGTAATCGACATTATTATCGAAATTATGATATCATGATTGTAATAAACGATCGAACAAACGTCGAACTCGACAGAACACCACGTGATGGAGAAAAATCGGGCGCACCATGGCACGCGAGTGCATAGAAACCATGATCGCTCCTAGGAGACCAATGTTATGCGCACTAGGCTGCGCGTACAGTTTTTGTTTACGTATACATTCGAACTTCGTTGACGAAGCTTTGTATGTTGCATCCAAGCGAATCAAATACTTAAAAAATCGCATATTTATTAACTGAAAGCAGTCAATCATGATGTCATTTCCTAGTATTCCACCCGAGTATCCTGCAGGTAAGTTTTAAAAATGTAACTTACAAGATTTCTGAGTATATTTAAAGTTGATTTTCTTTGGCTCTGCATCGAAAGATGCACTAACACCGAAGATGACAAATCTGTCAAGAAATATGTACTCCGTGTGACAAATATAACATCGATTGGAATTTTTCATATGTGGGTTGGTATAGAATTCGAGATACAATCGTATGCAGAATTTAACATACCTGTAATTTGTGTCTTATAACTATTATATTTACATAGCTTCATATATTCTGACATTAGCATATCATTAATTCCCCTGACCAGCTTATCCACACCACAACTATACTCTCAGGCCAGATGAATTGAATACGGACCCAGTTCCGATTCCATCCCTGAGTGGTGGTTAAACACGGTGGATATGGTAAGCACATTTGGCCGATCTCACTATGTATACCATGTACAGCTGATGTTGTAATTAAAACACATGACAGTGGTATTAATGTTTTATCAATCTATGCCAACGATACTGCCTCAACACCCCACCTTTTTTTGCTTATTTTTACTTCCCCCAATCTCCCCCTCGTGCATCCTTCTTCATGCAAGTACGTCAATTCATTATGCACTATTTGTTCTTTGTATCACTTACGACCGAAGTAATAGAAATAGGAACGCCTACGATTATACTCTATGGTATTGTCACAGGCACCTTTTAAGTTTTGTATCATTCTTCTTTTGTAGTTTGCAAACACTAAGTTACCAGGAAAGAACGGAGTTGAGAGTGCAACTAGCCGAGGAAAGGAGGCAGGCTAAAATCAAAGTTGAGAGAAGTTTAGCTGAGAAGAGACAACTCGCTCAGCTTAAAGCAGAAATTATGGGACATCATTCAGTACATACTCCTCTCAGGCTAGCAAAACCGGCGACAGTATGCACCCATCAAAGTACTAGTGGTCCTGTAATCATGAATGTACTCGCAACAGCCCAGCGCTGTGAACAATTTCCACCAACATTAAAACAGTTCTCTGATTTAAGCGACCGTCAGTTGCAACCACTAGTAGTACCTATCAGCCATGTCCGTCATCTTCTAAACAGGTGCCTACTTTACCAGTACCTAATCAACGACCGGAAATCCAGCCACGTATGTCTGCATACCAACGTGAGTTGATGCATTATAAACAGTTGAGAGAGAAACAGAGTTCTGCCGCTGCAATGCAAGGAAGCAGGGAACATTCTACCCCCTCGAAACCTATTTGCGAAAGGTTTGGGGAAAGACCTCCTAGTCATATGCAAGCAAACACGACTTCCAAGCAAATAGCTACACCATCTAACGAACTTGTAAAGAAAGAACGTCCAATGACAGCATTTGCTCGAATGAGGGCAAAGTTGATGGGAGGAGTCGCTCCCCAAAAAGTTGAAGTTACTCATCAAACCTTGCTGAATGTAAATCAGGTACCTAACAAACTCAGTACAAGTTCACAACAAGCACCCTCAGCCGGTCCACCGAACGAACTTGCAAAGAAAGAGCGTCCAATGACAGCATTTGCTCGAATGTGGGCAAAGTTGATGGGAGGAGTTGTTCCTCAATAAGTGGAAGTAACTAATCAAGCCTTGCTGAATGTAAAACAGATACCTAGATATTTGAGTTGTAAAATTGAAATAAGAATTGGAATGACGAATTGTTAAATGGAATATAGAACAGAAAAATAGATATTTGAGTTGTAAAATTGAAATAAGAATAGCAAAATGAGGAGTTGTAATTTTGTCATGGATTGAACACCATATCATTTGCTCTTACGCATACATAATTAATTTTATGTGTGTCACTTACGTCAGACTGTAAGATATGTCCTGACGTTCCGCCCTCACCGGCGTGGGAGGGGTTGGCTGATGTGTGAGGGCGCCCCATCACGGCATACCTTACAGACTTCACTTACGTTCATCATCATCATCATCATCACACATGATCAAATGTAGACGAATAATAAAAAAGTAAGTACCCTATAGAAGACACTTAATACTCTTAGCCGTGAGATGTAGGTGATGTACACTTGATATCTTGTAGATGTAATAGAAATTGCCTTGAATGACAGCCACAAAAGCCAGACGATAGTACTTTCAGTTGGTCATTATATGTATAGACTATTTATAGAACTTACGGTATATTTTATTTCATTCATCTAGATTAACTGGTATATACCGAGTACCGTTGTGATATGGCAAGTTGGGCAAAAAAGTCCCCTGAACGTTAGATCCTTGATGTTTTTATTGTCCATTCCTAATCCCAATGATATGATGTACATGATTGGTAGAACTTCACTGAGCTCTGTTGAAATGTGGCGCATGAAATATTGAATCTAACGTCCATATTATCTAGTCAATGCTAGGGGTATCATTGCTGCCAAGCAATTCTTTGTCGCTTCCTTTGAGTTGCCATACATGCCCTTTTATATAAAAGAGGACACAGTTTTTCCTTTATTTTTTATTTATTACTTTTATTAATTATTTTTTGGGGAGGGGGGGAGGCAAGTTTAATACACACACTCACAATGCTTGACTGCCAATAGCGAGGAGTTATGAGGGTATGGTGCGATTGTAACTCTCAAACATGAGAACTTACAGTTTGTGTTGGTGTTGGTGTAAAAATAACTTGAATATGACACAGGGCGAAGATGACGAATGCAGGTGGAGATGCGGGAATGATGGCGAATGTAGATGAAGACGCAGCAAAGATGACGAATGCGAACAGAGATGCGGTGAAAATGGAGCCAGTGGTGGAAGTGCGAAATTTGTGTCTGTGGATGTTAGGTATGAGAGAAAGTCCATAGCCAGGCAAGTGAAAATAATCCAAGCTACCGACCCACTGACCTAACCTAACCTGAGGACAACCCAAAATGAGAAGAAAGAGAAAAAAGATGAACTGTTTGTGTATATGTAATATGTGGTCATGCGTAGTGATGGCAAAAAAGGACCGAGGCGTGAGGAAGTTGATGGCGATGATAATGAAAATAAGGGTAGTATTTGAAATGTGTAGGTTGGGGAGGGGGTTATAAGAACAACAGTCACTCACTCATTCATTCATTCATACTTAGAAAAGTAAAAGCATTTTAATTTCACAAGATTTTGATAATCATTTTGTTTGGCCTTTGTAACAATCTTGGGTTTTGTTATAGTTCCATGCTAATACTGGGTGCTAGTATTCAATTCCCACATTTCTTGCAATAGGGCTATTTAATAATGGATGCTAGTATTCAATTCCGACATTTCTTGCAATAGTGCTATTTAATACCGGGTGCTAGTATTCAATTCCCACATTTCTTGCAATATGGCTATTTAATAATGGATGCTAGAATTCAATTGCGACATTTCTTGCAATAGTGCCATTTAATACCGGGTGCTAGTATTGAAGTGTAATAGTGACCCAGTTTGAATGTTATATTATCCATATCCGTATTATTGATAATGGTCTTTCTGAGACCGAGACCTTTGACCTCAACCTGTATCTTCAAGGTCAAATAGTCGAACATTAATCATAGTGCATAGTTTACAGCAGAGATGCATAGACCAATTTCAACCAAGCCTGGCACAAATATCAAACTTCACATTTTGTGCACAAGCTCAGTCTGGTAGCTTAATACATAGAAACCTAAATTGAATGACTTAATACCCATTTTATTTATAATGAGCTTTAAGACCTCGACATTGTTTTGTTTTGTCACCTTTGTAATGAAAATATTGGCCATATTTGTCATAAAAAAATCTGAATCTGACTTAGCTAGTAAGTTGAAATATTGAAGACTGTCTTAGATGAAGACTTTCAGATGAATATTTGAGGCTACATCACTTTTCATCTGTGTTCGTGACATCACAGATCAATTGTAGATGAACAGCAAAGATAAGTAAAGCAATTCTAGATGACGCTTACCATTCACAGCTGTTAGGTGTAAATGATGTATACTTGATATTCTGTAGACGTACCATGTAATAGATTGCCTTGAAATACACAGCCATGGATACACTTAAGACGACAGTACCTTAAATTCACTCAGTCATTAGTAGCATTTTTAGCATTATGCCAACAATTATTTAGACTGAGAATGTAGTCATACTCGTATGGTAATTCTGGCTATATGGTCCCCTGGATTTGAGAGTTTAATTTGAATGTTTGTAGTGAAATTGACCAACCCACCCCCCTGATAAAAAGAGGATTAAACGTTTGATAGCTCTACTGAGCTCTGTATGCAGTTGAATTTAGGCCGCATTGGAAATTGATTACTCTAAAATCCATATTATCTAGTCAATGCTAGGGGTGTCATCGCTGCCAAGCAATTCTTTGTTGCCAATTTGAATCACCATACAAGGACACATGCTTTTTTTTTGGGGGGGGGGGGGGGTTAACATACATGCACATGCTTGACTGCGAATTATGAAGAGATATAATGGAATGTGCCATTATAACTCTAAACCATACAAACATACAGAAAGTTAAAATGAATGGGGGACTTTATTGTATTGTTGTAATGTAACTGTTGAATATGACGCGCAGCGACGATGGCAAATAAAGACGGCGACACGGCAGTAATAGAGTTGGCGGAGGTTTGTGAGGTTTATGTGTGTTGGTATGAGAGATGAAGGCCATAGACAGCGGGTGAAAATATGTAAAACCTACAAAGGACTAACCAACGAACCATTGCCATGGCAACCAACCAAACAACAAAGTAATCAACCATAGAGACCCACCTAGTCAGAGAAAACCAAAATCCACAAGAAACCAGACGTACGGAAAGGGATAACAAAAAATCGAGGGGTGCTGTTTGTGTATGTCAATATGTAATATATGATCACGTGCAGCAAAGACAGCGGACTGAAACGCGAGGTAGATGATGGCGCAGATATGACAATTGGTGCCGGAGACGCAAAAATGATAGTGTATTTGATGTACGTATGTTGGAAGGTGTGAGTTGGGATAGTTAAAAGAGCAATCACACATGCAGCCATACATACTAAAAAAAACTCAAAAAACTTACTTGGTGCTGATATCTGAAACTGTTTTTCTGTTCTTCTAAACTGCTCCAAAAGTTCTAATAATAAAATGACTTAAAAATACAATTCAATAGATAAATGCAAAATACACATCAGTATCGTAATAATCAAATACATCGATCAGTCTTGGGTCTTCTTATCACCACAGGCTAAAAGAAAGAAATTTAAGAAATAGTATACGTACAAGAATTGAAGTATTCACTCACAATGCAACTATAGTATTTTCTAAATTTATTTTATATTGCAGACATGGCAGTCAAATAGAAATAAAGTTTCTAAATTTAACTTTCAATGTATACACATATTAAATATTAAAAAGAAAGTTTTTTGACTCACATTTTCCATCATTTGTCCATCTTTGTCGAGCCTGGCTTTCTGAAAATAAACTTGCATGGAAATTGTATTAATACAGTGTGGTTAATATATTGTTTTATTTAATAAAATAATGAAGAAATACATTCAATATAGATAACATTTACCAAAGTGCTCCCATATGGATGATATTAAATTTTCAAGGTTATAATTTGTAGACAATATTTTTTTATGAAATGGGGTGAAAGGAAGAAATCAAATCTTGACTAAGGTACACTTGCCCAGGTTTGGGAAACCACTATAAAGAAAGAACTGTGTGTATAAATTTGCAAATACAGTATAATTAATTGATTTTTTTATGTTCTACTGTTTCTCCCTGAAAAATCGACCCCAATGGTTAGAAAAGCCAATGAGAATAAGTCAAGCAAAAACATTTTTATACTATTAAATTGATTATGAAATAATAACTGACTAAAGTTGCATAAAGTGGGTAGAATTTGTATGTGTTATCAAAATGTGTAATTTTGTCCTATCTCAGAGAATTAATTTTTTTTTGCAGAAGTAATATGGGAGGGGGGGGGGTGCACATCTCCCATAGGTGGGAAAGGTCTGCTGGAAAGCAGTGTTTTTTTTGTATACTTCTCTGGGCTGGAAAACTTTGGAAAACCCTGCTCAGCTGGACTGATAGATTTTGCTTCAGTTGCAGCTTAGAATAAATCTATAATTTTCAAAACATTATTACAATTCTTAAAAGTGAGATTTCATTTTCCAAAAGACAATTAATTTGGTCAGTTTTTAGCTATTCCATCGTACAAACTGCCGTCTGTATCTATCATAGATCTGTAGAGTATCTATTTTTTGCTATAAAGTTGGTATTAGAAAGTGTCTCCATTTTTGGGTATGTAGTATGACAACAGTAAGGACTTAATGATCTCAGCAAAGCCTCCTGGTATCATTTCATGCAGAGTTGTCCTCTTAATTTTCAATTTCTTTTCTAAATAAATCATTTAATGATGTCACATGAACATGTGAGAGTAATCCATAATGCCAATACTATTTCAACTTTAAGTGCAATTAACTATGAAAGGAGAATTAGACATTAATAGTCATTGGTGCCTAATTATGTGCTTATTTACTATATATATTAGTATTTATCATATATTAGTATTTATTATATTAGTACTTATTACTTATTACTTATTAGTGATTATTTATTATATGTTATTATTATTACCCTAAAGTTATTATTATTATCATTATTGTTATTAAGATAGAATTTAATAGTAGGGCCGGCAAAGAAAATTTATCTAAAGTGTGCTTCTTTGAACTAGTATTGGCAAAATAAACCACTTTCATTAAATTTGTTCACATGACCATATATCCCAGGATGAGGTGGACAACTCTTTGTGAAATGACATAGGGAGGCTATGTTGAAACCCCCAAAAACCAAACTGTTGTCATACTACACACCCTAAAAATGGTCTTACTCTTTCTTATACCAACTGAATCACTCAAAATACATACTATACAGGTCTATAATACATGCAGATGGTAGTTCATATGATGTAATACCTAAAAACTGATCAAAAATAATTAATTTTTTGAGAAATGAAATCTTACTCTTAGCAATTGTAAGAATTATTTTGAAAAATAAATCAATATTTTGAGCTACAATTAAAATAAAATCAACCAGTCTAGATGGGCAGGGTTATCCAAAATCTTCTCGCCTAGAAAAGTATATACCTTATATCATACATGTACCTTATGACATACAGACTTTACAGCAGACCTTCCCCGTATAGTCCATGGGAGTAATTTGTAATTGCTCAAGGCCAGGTTTCAAAATAAAGCAAGTTTTATGATTAATTATGCAGTAAATATTGATTTTTGATGACAAATATGGCATATTTTCCAAATGACATGTCACCTTTGTGCCAGTTTTGAAAGAAATCAGATATTGGAAGTCTGAGCCCATTGTAATAGATACTCACTTTGGGGGACTAAAAGTGCTTTTGCTGGATGAATTCTATTCCCTTTTCTAAACATTGTGATCTCTGCTTGAGCGAGAAACACAAGTGTGGTAAAACATAATATTTTTGTTCAAAATTTCAATTGATAAATATTGAATTGAACTTTTATGATTCAGTTTTAATTTAGCAAAACCATTTGCAACCTACAGGAGCATTTTGGTTTACACCAGTTATATTTTTACAGCTTTTATTTTATTTATTTTTTACAGAGCTTAATGAGGGAGACAGTAGTTCTCTTATAAAAACTTTTTTTTATAAAACTCCTCCCATGAAACAAGAACTACTCCAATGGTAAAAAACTACTAACGGTCCTTGCTCAGTGCTCGGGGATCATCATGTTATAGATCTAGACTTTTTGTAATTACAGATTTTTAGTTGTAGTCTTTTTAGCCCTAATTTGTATATCACTGATGAAATCATATCAAGAATACATCTTAATCTAATTATAGACGACCAGAAAGACACATTTTTAAATCATAATTTACATATCACTGATTGGATCGTGTTATAGACCTTTTGTAAATATAGACTTTTAGTTTTAGTCTTTATAGCCCTAATTTGCATGTCACCAATGGGATCATGGTATTAAGAATACATCTTAGTCTAATGATAGACTTTTGACCAAAAAGACACATTATTAGCCCCTAATTTGCATATTACTGATTGGATCATCTTGTTATAGACTTTTAGACTTTTAGTTTGAGGCTTTTTAGCCCTAATTTGCATATCAGTGATGAGATAAACACATCAACAATACATCTTAATCTAATGATAGATTTGTGACCAAAAAGACACATTATTAGCCCCTAATTTGCATATTACTGATTGGATCATCTTGTTATAGACTTTTAGACTTTTAGTTTGAGGCTTTTTAGCCCTAATTTGCATATCACTGATGAGATCATGATATCAAGAATACATCTTAATCTAATGATAGATTTATGACAAAAAAGACACATTATTAGACACTAATTTGCATGTAACTGATTGGATCATCTTGTTATAGACTTTCTTTTATTTTTAGTCTTTTTAGCCCTAATTTGCATATCACTGATGAGATAAACACATCAAGAGTACATCTTAATCAAATGATAGATTTTTGACCAAAACGACACATTATTAGGCACTAATTTGCATATTACTGATTGGATCATCTTGTTATAGACTTTTGGTAATTATAGACTTTTAGTCACATTTTAGGCACTAATTTGCATATTACTGATTGGATCATCTTGTTATAGACTTTTTGTATATATAGACTTTAGTTTTAGTCTTTTTAGCCCTAATTTGCATATCACTGATGAGATAAACACATCAACAATACATCTTAACCTAATGATAGACTTTTGACCAAAAAGACACATTATTAGGCACTAATTTGCATATTACTGATTGGATCATCTTGTTATAGACTTTTAGACTTTTAGTTTGAGGCTTTTTAGCCCTAATTTGCATATCAGTGATGAGATAAACACATCAAGAATACATCTTAATCTAATGATAGATTTTTGACCAAAAAGACACAATTTTAGGCACTAATTTGCATATTACTGATTGGATCATCTTGTTATGGACTTTTTGTAAATATAGACTTTTAGTTTTAGTCTTTGTAGCAATAATTTGCATATCAGTGATGAGATAAACACATCAACAATACATCTTATTGTAATGATAGACTTTTGACAAAAAAGACATTATTAGGCACTAATTTGCATATTATTGATTGGATCATCTTGTTATAGACTTTGTAAATATAGACTTTTATTTTCAGTCTTTTTAGCCCTAATTTGCATATCACTGATGAGATAAACACATCAAGAATACATCTTAAAATGATAGATTTTTGACTAAAAAGACACATTATTAGGCATTAATTTGCATATTACTGATTGGATCATCTTGTTATAGACTTTGTAAATATAGACTTAGTTTTAGTCTTTTTAGCCCTAATTTGCATATCACTGATTAAATCATGGTATCAAGATTACATCTAAATCCAATGATAGATTTTTGACCAAAAAAAACACATTATTAGCCACTAATTTGCATATCACTGATTGGATCATCGTGTTAAGGACCTTTTGTAAATGTATACTTTTAGTCTTTTTAGCCTTTGCATATCACTGATGAGATCATATCAAGAAAACATCTTAAAGTATAGACTGTTAACCAAAAAGACACATTTTTAGCACTAATTTGCATATCACTGATTGGATCATCTTGTTATCAACATTTTATAAATATAAACTTCTAGTTTTAGTCTTTTAGCCCTAATTTGCATATCACTGATGAGGTCATGGTATCAAGAATACATCTTAATCTAATGATAGACTTTCGACCAAAAAGATGAGATCATAGGCCTTAATTTGGTTTTGAGACACATATATTTGATCACTATATCATGGGTATAACTGAAGCGGTAACATTATTTTGTATTGTAATTTACGAATGTTCTGACCATCACAAAACGAAAAATAAGTTTGGTACACATTGTTGGTTGTTATGCGGTTAATAGCTATATTTGTAATATTGTAAACAAACATCTTTTTCATCATCTTCAAAGAAGAATGTCTTTACGGAAATAACTCTAAACAAATTTTAAATTTGTCACATGAATGAAAAAATATGCGCTGCAGAGCAAAATACACGGGTTTTAATTTTGAATGATTAGCATTTTAATGAAAGAAATATTTCAATTCAACTTTGTATTTCTAGAAAAAAAACTAGCTAACTAGATTTTGCGAAAACTTTAACCCTAATTAGAAGTGGCACAGCCAGTATTTCCAGAAACAATCTATTTTAAGTTTACATTTGGTTAACTAGTTTGGGGATAATTTTAGTACGGGAACCCTAAATAGAAGTGGCACAGTCGCAGTCTGTATTTCGAGGAACAATCTATTTCAAGTTTACATTTGGTTAACTAGTTTTGGGGTAATTTTAGTATGGGACCCTAAATAGAAATGATGTTCGGTGATTATACGCAATTATGGTTTTCAAGTTTGTGTTTGGTAAATAGTCTAATATAAACATCAATGACTTTTCATTTGAACATGGCAAAATACAATTGTTTAGGCTGTGAAAGAAATGTGTATACCGGAGGTGGCTGAATTTAGAGGAATCTGGGTACCCGAGAACAACTTTGTGTACACGACTATCTATTCAAATTTGTTTGTCGATAAATTTTGATTTGTATTTTTTATTCGTAGATAAATTTTGATATGTATTTTGTATTTGTGTTTTGCGTTCTTAATGTTTTCGAAAATGGGGAATATTACAGTCTGTGCCACTTGAACAACCAATGACAAATTTTCCTCCTGACAAAACCGTCTAAATCCTAACCTGTCAACCCGGGCCGCCACCCTCCCGCCAAAAAAGGTACCGCGCCGAAATTGCCCCCATGGCCCCCATTCCCATACAACGGGCCCAAATGCAGCAGAAAGAACTAACATTGCAAACCGACTTATCTCATATACCATCCGTCGACGTTCTCGCAGGGACCATGCCATGATGAATTGACGAACCAATGCGCAAACCATAGACTTCCATTCTCGAACAGTCTCTATTGTACGGCGAACAAACATCTGAACCAAACACAGCATCCATACGGTGATACACGTTGCAATTTTTCCTTCCAACTTCCTCTTTTCGACCAGTGAGCGAAGTAGACAGCATACAGCATCCAGGACCCATACCAAACATCGGAATATTCTTCTATCATCATCCACTCTCAGCAGTACAAGGCTTCGGATATATACTATGACGACATAGACCAGGGTTAGCAGCACAACACACGGAGAACCAGTATCCATCTTTCTTTATCGTTTGCTGGAGTCGCAAAGACAGTTTGAAAATGTATCACGCCTCATTTATATACCCAACCCAAGATGTTAGATTCCTGTCGAGAACCATGAACCAATCAGACCTAGAGGATCAAAATTTTCCTCTACCCCTCCAGGTGCACTTTAAAGGTGGTGGCAGGGAAAACTATTGTGTTTGTAAGACTAGTCAGGTGTTGTTTGTTTCAAATTGGTCAATCACTTGACAGGGAGTACACGTGTTACATTTGACAGACAACCAATCAAAAGTCCGGAGTTGATTTCTCCACATTCTTTTATTTTACAGGAATACAAACGTATGTAACGTACACAGGGGTTGCACACTGTGTAATGAAGGTATCGACTGTAGCGTTCCTCGCTAAATGTGTGCAATGACGGATAAGCACCGGTATTGTTGATGAATTATGAATGTGTCGACCCCCGTTTGAATGAAAGTGTAATGTGTAAAATTATGTGAAAACCAGGACGTGGTGACGGGGGCTATTGTCTTGGAATAAGGTGTTGCATTTTGTTACCAATTACTCAACTCGTTGACATATAGTTTATTTATTTATTTCACGGAAGGCCGGCAAGTCCCATTTACAGGCTCCTAAAAATGCAAAATTTAAGAATACAAAACACACATGCATACATTGACAATCAACTGTACACCGGTCCAGAAACAAGAATAGACAGTACGCTAGCTGCTGCTTCTCAAACACCGGAGTAAGATGTTGTCGTTGTGTAAAGTCGAACTTTTACTTTACCATTTTCAATGCAATTAAAATTAGTTTCATTAAACACAAGAGGGATTAGAGATTTTCACAAACGTAAACAAATTTTTACTTGGTTAAAGAAAAGAAAAGCACATGTCTTCTTTTTACAAGAAACTTGTAGTCAAAAGTCAAATGAAATTTCTTGGCAACAACAATGGGGAGAAGGTAAGATTATTTTTTCCCATGGTTCGACTCACAGTAAAGGAACAGCAATATTATTTTCGAAGAGAGCTGACTTTGATATTAGAAATAGTATTTTAGATGATGATGGTCGTTATGTAATTCTTGAAGTCGACATTGAAAATGAACGATTTGTGTTATGTAACATTTATACACCTTCATCAGGGGCTCATGGACAATTGCAGTTTTTCAGAGCATTGCTCCAGGTGTTAAATACGTGTTGTGCGTCTCAGAATGAAAACATTATTTTAGGAGGAGATTTTAATTGTTGTTTGTCGCCTCTAGACAGGTGCAGCTCACGACATTGGCTCAATATCCGCTCTTTTTCGACTTCCTATTCAAAAGTCAAAGCTAAGCAACAAAGGGAAAGTTTTGTTAGTCTTCAGGTTTTGATGGAGGAAGCCGAAAAACAGCTGGATAGTGGGCCAACGCATGAAAATCAAGTTACTTATGACAGGATAAAGAAACAGTATGAGGAAATGTTAGAATATCAGACAAGAGGTGCCATAATTAGATCAAAAGTTACTTGGCATGAAGAGGGGGGAAAATCATCGAAATATTTTTTGAACTTAGAAAAAAGAAATTTCAAGAAAAAACAGATTCGAAAGTTAGTAAATAACTCAAACGTAGCTCTCACCAATAATCGTGAGATTTTGGCACATTGTAAATCATTTTATGAAAATTTGTATGCAGAGAGAGTAATGGACATCAATGCAGCAGATCATTTCCTTTCTGATAACGAGGTATCTCAGGTCTCTAATGCCGAGAAACTTTTGTGTGATGGACCGATTACTATGATCGAATGTGAAAGGATTTTATCTACTCTTAAAAGTGGTAAAACGCCAGGCAACGATGGATTGACTGTGGAATTTTTCCGCAAGTTTTGGGATGTAATAGGCCCTTTCCTTGTCAAAGTTTTTAATTTCAGTTATGAAGAGGGAAGTATGAGCACAACACAGAAACAAAGTATTATAATTCTAGTGGAAAAGAAAAATTCAGATCGTATGAAAATTGAAAATTGACGTCCAATTTCCCGAATCATGTAGACAGTAAGCTGGCATCTAAAGTTATTGCCTTTCGAATTAAACAGTGCCTCCCCTCTATTATCAGTCCATGTCAGACCGGTTATGTAACGGGTCGTTACATGGGGGAATCAATACGCCTTATATCTGATATTCTTTTTTATACAAGGGAAAGGGACATTCCAGGTATCCTTCTCATGGTTGATTTTCGAAAAGCGTTTGATTCCATAAATTGGAAATTTATTTCACGTTGCTTGCTTAGATTTGGCTTTGGAACCTCACTGATACGCTGGTTTACTGTATTTTACACGGACATCAAGAGTTGCATCATGAATAATAAGATTACACGAGTTATTTTGACATCAAGCGAGGGGTTCGCCAGGGAGACCCGCTTTCCCCATATCTGTTTGTCATGGCTGTTGAGTTTTTAAGTATAGCAGTTAGAAGTAATACAGATATAGAAGGTTTAAGAGTTTGTAATGATGAAATTAAATTGGTTCAGTTCGCTGATGACACAACTTTACTTTTGAAGGATGAACATTCTGTCGCCATTGTGATGGCTGTCTTAGTTAAATTTTCCAAATGTTCTGGCCTCTGTGTAAACAAAGACAAAACAGAATCTTTTTGGCTGGGTAAGGATAGAGACAGAATAGATAAACCTTTTGGTTTGAAAGTGGTCAAGATGTTTAAATACCTTGGTATTTATTTTTCGTATAAAGTTGCTGAGACAATTAAGTTAAATTTCTTTGATAGATTACATAATGCACAAAAAGCTATGTTTATCTGAAACAGTAGGAATTTAACTCTTCTTGGAAAGATTACAATTGTGAAAAGTCTTATCATTCCGAGGTTACTTTATCAAATTTCCTTGTTGCATATACCTGATCATTTCCTTTCGAAATTTCATTTAGTTATAGAACAATTTCTTTGGAATGGCAAAAAGCCTAAGCGAAAGGATGATACCATGTGTTCTCCCTGGGAAAAAGGTGGATTCAGGCACATTCATCTGGCATCTTGGTGTAAAGCCTGTAAATTAACTTGGATAAAGAGAATTTTTTATTCAAGAGGACAATGGAGACTAATTCCATTGTACTACTTGCGTAAGGTTGGCGGGGAACTAATTTTTTGTTGTAATTATAACAAGCAGTGCATTCCTACTAGCATTCCAGACTTTTACAGGGATATTTTAAATTTGTGGTATGAATTAAAGAAAAAAGATCATCAGAATGAGGAATGTGACAATGATATTTTATGGAATAACAGAAATATCAGTATTGGAGGTTTACCAATATATATTGACAGATTGTACAAAAGTGGCTTTGTGTTTATTCAAGATCTTTTTACAGATGGAAATGTTCCGATTACTTCAGATTATTACAATTTACGCCAGATGAATTTACCTGAATCTGTTATTTTTACACTCACGGGTTTGGTTAGGGCAGTATCTAGGAATAGCACATTTGGCATTAATGAACGCGTTCAGACGAGACCACTGAAACCAGTACTTTTTCAGGGAGACACATGCTATGATTGTTTAAAGATAAATACCAAGGATTACTATACTATTATTTTAGATTATTCTTTAAAGATCACAGAAGCCAGAAAATATTTTAGCAATAGATTTCATGTAAGTGACACAGATTGGAATAAGTATTGTACCATTTCCAAAGACGTGACAGTTGAATCTCGAATACAATGTTTTCAACAAAAGGTTATAAATAGGTTGATATTCACAAATGACAGTTTATTTCATATGAAAGTAACAGATACCAATTTATGTGACCATTGTCATGATAGAATACAAACAAGAGATCATTTATTTGTAGAATGTAAGTATACAGAGCGCTTATGGTTGGACATAAATGAACACTTATTTGAACACTTACAAATAATTTTGAATAATTGTAACATTTACTTGGGTGTTCTCAATCATGATGATTATTACATGATCAATTATATTATTTTACAAGCTAAATATTTTCTTTATACTTGTAAGTGTAAAACAAAATTCCCTCATTTGAAAGTTTTATGAGTATTTTGAAGATTAAATACGAGATAGAAAACATCGCAGTAAAGAAAACTGCAAAGTACGAAAACTTTGATTCTAAGTGGCAAAAAATTGAACAGAAAGTGAAGCTCGCTTTGTAATTTTTTTTTCACTATTTTTAGTATCTAGTTTTTGTTGCAAAAGTTTTGTCGTGTATTTCTTTTTCCTTTTTTTCGTGATATAAATAAAATTAAAAAAATTGATAAAAAAACAAAAAACAATGTACAATGTCAGGGGGTCAGGCTAAACTAGATGCAAACTATTTATTGACTCCCCATTTACCCTTCTCTTTTGTTTTTTGTTACCATTATAGTTTGTAACCACTTAAACATTTCGGTAAATAAACCATGGCAACTTATTATTAATTATGCGGGCGACTGCCATGAGAATGTGTTCGTGTATGATTTAATCTCTCTGACTGTCTCTCTGTCTGTCTCGCTGTCTGTCTCTGTCTCTCTGTCTCTGTCTGTCTGTCTGTCTGTCTGGCTGTCTGTCTGTCTGTATCTGTCTGTCTATCTATCTATCTATCTATCTATCGATCTATCTATCTATATATCTATATATCTCTATCTAACTATCATTCACGCACTCTCTCCCTCCCTCCTTCCCTCCCTCCCTCCCCCTGTCTGTCACCCTGTCTGTCTGTCACCCTGTATGCATCCTAGAGGTCTGCCTGCGTCTGTATGTCTGTCTGTCTGTCTGTCTGTCCGTCTGAGGTTATCTCTGTATACATGATTACATCATTGACTTGTCATATCAAATGCCACGAAACATACCCAATCAAGAACACACAACTGTTGCCGAGATATTTGTCGCAACTCAGTTTATTAGTTATATACATTGTTATGTCGCAAATCATATTAATGCTATACGAGACCATATACCCTCTGTTAACATTAGTAGACGGTCTATGGCTAGACATTGTCGTTGTTCGCATACATGTTATCCTTGCTCGTAAATATTACATGTCTCGTATCATGATAGAGCGCCACCTACGTCTGTATATTGCATTTGTTAAAAGGATCACATGAAACAAATTGAGTTGAAATCAAATGGTTAGTTTTATTCGGTTATACACTGATTATATATCACTTTTAACATTGTACATTTTTTTCACAATTGGTCACTGTATCCCTAATCTAATACCATCTCGACAGGGAAATGATCGCTGACATCGTATGCCTATGGAGAAAGCAGGAAAAGACAAAGTGTAAAATTCACTTTGTAGATGTCATTAAGATACACAAAGGTTTCAAATATATCAGGTGGGATCATTACATTATTACTGTTCTGAGGCGAGTAACTAAATCAAGAAATAGATCTAGACTGTCATCAGTTGTTGTCACTATAGGGCTTTGATGACACAGGCAATGATTAGATGTTATCCCCTATTATATTATAGCATTACCAATTCCAGTGAATTTTGTGACGTCATCGCTGTACATTATTACTGATAATGTACTCCGTTATTGGGCATCGCGGCCCCGGAACGAGCATAACAATACAAGCTTATTTGTTCTGTTTCTTCATACGACTAGGTATTTTTTCGAAATGTATGTTGTTACTTATGATTGTCATTTCCACTGTTTAAAAATACAACGCATTCATGAAACAAGTTTGTCTTCACAGCATTACATTGAAGTGTATGTGTGTGTACGCGTACGTACGTGTGTCGCTATGATTAGTATTCAGCTTCCGGGCCGAACATGGCAGACGATGTTCAGCGCTGTGTAATATACGTTGTTTTGCGTTTCTCGGTCTACAAATTCACTGGAATTGGCAAAACTATAAAATAATAACAATAATGTATGCCCTCCCAGTCCATAATGGACTCAAGCAAACTTTGCACTCCATAATGGGCTCGGCTGTCGCCTCGCCCATTATGTCGTTCAAAGTTTGCTTTCGTCCATGATTATGGGCTGGAAGGGCGTACATTATTGTTTAAATATTGTCTTTTGTTCAGCCAAGGAAAATACAGGTGACCTAATTATGAGAAGGCCGTGGCATTGCGAATCGAATCGAAACATGAGTAGTAACAAGCTTTAATTCCTTGGGTCAAGAGTGCTTTCTAGCTGCATGACGACAAATATTAAGAAATGTTACATATTTATACCCTGGCATGCAACATTTATGTAAACCGTGAAAGGTATTAGGGGCGACGAATTTGAACATTTTGATTGATGTATAAACACCTCGGAACCAATGACATAAACACACATTATCGTGACGTAAACGAACCGGATATAAATCCCATATACTTTTTTGTTCGAATGAGTTCAATTTGGTTTGCGTTGATACAAATAGATATTATCCCCAAACATTCCCTAATATTTGTCTTCCATTCAGCCAATTCCAAGGAAAATACGAGAAGCATATGACCCTGGAGAAGACTATTGGGCAATAATATAATTTAGCCCCCTCAGGCATAATCAGTATAAAAAGTAGGGGAAAATAATCAATAGCGATTTTGATATTTTGAGCACCACAGAGCCAGTTTATAAAATCCGTATCTTCATCAAGTTTCTATTCAAAGACAATGGATTGACTTACACATGGTATAATGCCATATGTATAATCAATCGTCGTCAAAGTCTGTATGGCGGGAAACCTAGCCAGTCATTATACCATGCACGAGTCAGATTCAACAAAAAAATATGGAATATATACTCTGGTCGTTCTACGTCAGGACAAGACGCATGTATGCCATCACAACGTGTGTCTACGTTCTGCTGTGTTCGAAATATGAGTCAAAACGCTTAAAATTGCGATTACTTTCTTCCGATTTTTTTTTTTATATTTTACTGGCGATTGTGTTATATAATTATATTATTCCCCAATGTTTTTCTTCGTTCAGCCGAGGAAAATACCTGTGATCGCAGGACAAGGGTCCCTCAGGTCACTCGTATTTTCCGAAGAACGAAGAAATATATTCACTTTTATCTATTCATGGTGATATTCCAATCTGAGGAAACAACACCGTGACAGGGCGCCCTCAGGCATCGTCGCGGCCAATCTAATTGCACAAGATCAATGACGTCTGAGCGACAAAACGTACCATACAGTCTAAGCTAAGACCATTATAGAGAATCAATAGTGGTCTGAGGTCTAAGTCAGTGTGTGTGATTCAAATATAATGTAGTGAACTTGACTCGATTTCTTTCATTACCTCTATTTTTATTGTCGTTTGTTCTTTTTAATTCTCCGAGCGCCTTGTACCTACGGATGTAGTTCCCTACATTAGATTTTCATCATATTGAGTCTAAGTTTACATATTTCGTTTCCATTTCACTATCACGTGACTGTTTCTCCACTAACGTCTTTGTGTTTTTCTATTATCAGTGAGGATGGTGGAATCGAGGAGAAAAGAGTTGCTAAGACACCCAATGTATAGAATAGATGATGTCTTCCAGCAGTTTTCATATGAAATAAGGTAAGTTGTACAACGTGTATAAGAGCAATAACTGAGACCACGACTATAGTATATGGTTTTACGTGAATTTCTATCTATATTACTAATACCGGTATAGCAGTACAAGTTGATTTAGGTTTTAGAGCTTCTGGGTCACACTTTTTAAAAACAACAACAACAACAACAACAACAACAACAACATCATCATCATCATCATCAACAACAGCAACAACAACAACAACGACGACGACGACAACAACAACAACAACAACAACATTATGACATTAACATAAAACATACATATAATAGTAATTATAGTAGTAACATGACAATATAAAATCACATCCTCTCACTAATTACCACTTTCTGTTCTTTTCTACCATTGCAGGTTGTCTACTAGTAGACTAGATTTCATTGCCAGTAAATTTTAATCAATAGAAATACTTTTTTTTGATTGTAACAATATTGCAGATGGATTTTATTTATATATTTTTAGACTATAATATATGAAGAATTTTGATACAATAAACTATTTTTGTATCAATTCAAAAATTTGGTTGTGATCTCATTTATTTCAGTTACTCAAAACTTTCCCTTTTAAAGCAAAATGTTCAAGAAGGCGCCTTCCCTTTAGACTGTCAAGTTGAGATCAACATACGTAGAATGTGCTGATTAGTTTATATAATTGTTTCACCGAAAATTCACTTTTATCATAATTATTTCATCATTTAATTCATGGCAAAACGATAAAAAATATTTCTGAATCATTCAAAAGTTGACTACATTTAAACTGTTTATTCATACATTTCTGATGGCCCTACCGAACCTATATATTTTGAATCCAACCAAAATATTTTTAGCACTTGCAAATTGGTGACGCCCTCATAGCCAGACCAGAAAAAATCGTTGTTGGGAAGTACATCACAAGTACGTATCCGGGACGAAAACTACTGTTGTTTGCTACTTGTGAAATTGTGGACTTATGATAAATGAAATGATTCTAAGTATCTTTCTTGTCATTTCTAAGACATCTATACTCAGTCTGTTAGTATACGTGTGATTACGAACTGAAAACCTCTCCAATATGTACACACACACACACACACACACATACATACATACACATACACGCACATACACATGTACATATACATACACACATATATTACATACATACATACATACATACATACATACATACATACATACGTACGTACGTACGTAGTTGTACGTACATTCATACATACATACATACATACATACACACACACATACATACATACATACATACATACATACATACACACATACACACAGATACATATGCACATCCACAGACAGACAGACAGACAGACAGACAGACAGACAGACAGACAGACAGACAGACAGACAGACACAACTAAAACCGACAAGTTAAAAGTTATATAGTCGTTGTTTTTATTTGACCATTTTAAATGAATAACAATGTGTGATATGAAACTACAGATTTCTTTTCAAAACAAAATGGATCAAATGTGATGGCCAATGCTTGTAAGAGCGCCCTCAATGTAAAAAATGTACATAAGTCATATCATGTTCAAGAGATGGTGATTAGATTATTTGGCGCTTCTTTATTTTGACATTTACAGATTAAAAAACTGTCAATAGACAGCTCTCCTAGTTTCGACCAGATTTTGAATTTTATATCTTTATCTTCCATGAACCCTGTTTTTATATTAATTTAACACCGGATGTGTAAACAAAATTAAGACAAGCACAGTAGACGTGAAACACAGTTACTATAGTAAATTGAGCATTCTTCCTGATGATCTCTAATTTGACGCCATTCATGCATCGTCGTAAAACAATTTCATGACCTTTTTACGGCACTGTACTAGTATGAAATTGTCCTGAGATGTTGGCTAGCTAAGCTAACTAAATGTGGTCGCGAAAGCGGAGATACATTACGTCACAGTCACTTGTGAGCGAATATTCTATTCCAGGATGCTAATAATTCTAAATAGTCTAGGAATACTGTCAATTAGCAATCACCAGCAACGGTATTTTTGAATAATTATCGTATATACCAAATAACGTCATTATTTTGTATTGTGGTCATCCCAGACTAGAATGACCATCCTGGAATATAATATTAGTTCACAAGTGACTGTGCATTGCATGTATAGACTCTTGAAAAAAAACGATTCCATGGCTGGTTCCGTGGATACTACACATTTAAAAGTGAAGGAAATAATAATATCATTTTTTTTTTCATTATTACGACACAAGAAAACAGAAACTAACATACAATTCCTATAATTACATGTATGTCAGCCTAAAAAGTGAACGATTCGCAGTTGTACGTAACTAAAAATAGCGCTCCTCATAATGATTCTAATCCATGAGCTATATCTTAATAGACTTTACAGCACCGTGCCGATGTCCAATCTATCATTTTACCACCGTTGCATCCTGCGTGACAGTAGCATTGAGATCGACCGTGATGTGTTTGGATGGTGTAGGAGCCACACGCCATGCCACAACTACACCCAGTCACTATGTAACCTGTAAACAAAGTAAATTTTAATTAATACATCCTCTTTTCTCGTATGCACACACACAGACGCACACACACAGACACACACACGCATATACATACATACATACATACATACATACATACATACATACATATAAATATAAATATATATATATATATATATATATATATATATATATATATATATATATATATATATATATATATATATATATATATATTAAACAAAATCTTTAAGTTCTTATTTTTTCAGTTGTGCTAACCCAGGTATTTCAAGATAAGAGAAAGTACACAATCTCTTACCTACAGGACACGTTGCATAATTGCGGGCAAGTTCACCATCGATCCCTTTATTAATACATTGCAAACTTGCACCTGAAAAGATATAAGTATGATCGATGTAAGGATTGTATTATGTTACAGAATACTCTCGTGTATAATATAGTCAAAACCGAATCATTTTTTCTCTGCTTCTGACTCTCTCGCTGTCTACCATTTCTGTAAAAAAAAAATAATTGTCCGTATCTTTCCATTTTTGTGTATTTCTGTTGATCTACCCGCACTCCCTCCCAGTGACTACCCGAATCGTCATTTCAAGAAGCAAACAAACAAACAAACATATATACACAAACAAACAACAAACAACCAACCAACCAACCAATCAAACCAAACAAACTAACAAACTAACAAACAAACAAACACACAATATACAAAT
The DNA here is from genome assembly GCF_964340395.1 of Glandiceps talaboti. Taxonomy (NCBI): domain Eukaryota; kingdom Metazoa; phylum Hemichordata; class Enteropneusta; family Spengelidae; genus Glandiceps; species Glandiceps talaboti. The sequence continues at coordinate 19,409,335 of NC_135564.1, read as the reverse complement.
GTAGAATGTAGAATTCAATGTAGAATATAGTTTGCAATACATATGTGTGCATTGACCGGTGGGGGAGGGGGAGGAACATCATGACATGTACTTGTTCAATACACATGCAGGTGTACAAGTATTACTGTGTAAGAGCGGGACTGTAAAGACAAATATATATGATCATTGCTGTATCAAACTGTAAACCACATACCGTGTATTGAAGGTGTCAGAGATAAGAAAACAACACCAACCAAAGTTAACAGGATCAAGTTAGTAGTCTTCATATTATACTCGAAAGCTAGAAAGAAAGAAAACAAACAAAACCTTAAATTGCTAACTTTCAAAATATCAGAGGATAATTCCCCAAGATTTGATGTTCGGTGTACAAGGTATCAACACTAATTTGCAGCCTTTTAGGCCAAAAAAAGAAAGAATTGTTTCTGGTCAGCGCGCGCATCACAAATACCCCCACGTCGATTTTTTTACATGTTTGTCCAGCCCATGCAGTCTGCACATCCGGGGGAAAACACAAAAATAACCCTCCGTACATTAATTCACTGATGAAGACACTTCCAGAGATAATAGTGAACTAGAAAATGACCGTCGGACATTTGCCCCACATATACATACACACTTGCTCTAAAGGTCTAAATAAAGAGAACAGTACGTAACTGCGCCATAAATCGTAGATTGAGTGACAGGTTTGACAATATAAAAATAAATTGCATCGTCGCACCACTTTTGACAAAATGTCCTGATCAGAAACACCCCTTTTTATTTTTGGCCTTAGGTTTAGTGTTCCATCGATTTGAACGATTAACGGTATAATGATTTGTGACTGTTTTTATTAGGCGGGTGCAGTCTGTACCTATGTGACTCTCTCTAATGTTTAGTTTGTTAAATGGGACACGCTGTGTAACTCTATAACCTTAGACGGTTACTTGTAGTTACTTGATGGTTACTTGAGAATTCGAATGTGATAGAAGAGTAACATTTCTAGTTCACGAAATATCGCATCAGTGGAGATGACAGACAAAATAGGAGACGAAACTGTGAAGGTAAAATGAGTAACTCTAGATCTACAGACAAAATAAAAAAGTTCAATATACTTACCTTGAAAATGCTAAGAAAGCAATTTGCACCAAAGTCGTTGTGTAAAATGTAGTACTGTAATTGTAGGACAATGATCCGTCTCACGAAATCGTCGACGGCTGTTCACTCTGCCTGAAAGAATTGCACTACAGTGTTGAGGACAGTCAATCGTATAACTTGCTTTATCCTTCCACTCTGCAGTTTTATAAAGTAGACGTGATCAAATTCCTAGAAATATTTTATTTGTTAAAACTATTAGGTGAATTGTAAACATCCGGTTTTCTACTAAAAGCATCACGCTCACGAAGTGCACCCTCTATCGACGTAACTGCATACTAGGCATCCATTCTCCCTATGGGGTAAACCATTTGTTTTCTGAGGGGAGGGCTGGAGGATAGGACCCAAAAACAATTTTCTTCGGCCACCGTGCACCACGACAGCAATTCCCTTTTTCCAAAACTATATGGCTATAGCAATCAAAATCTAAATGGCTATAGCAATCAAAATCTGTCCTTAGGTGTGTAAGTAGCATGACTTCGGAACAGGCTTAGAGACGAGTGTAGTCTGGTGGTCAGAGGTCAAGTGAAAAGACAGCTCTCGATAGTCAGAAATAATCTAGGTTGTTGACATCCTACCAATACCAGTAACTGTGAACTTCCTGTTTCTCATGAATTGTTTATACTTGTGGAGTACAGGAACTTGCATAAGAGGAATCAGAAGACATGTGGATGGGGTATTATGCTTGTCCAATGCTCTGCTATGGCGTAGGACGAAAGATGGGACTGAAAAGTTAATCAATACAGTTTTGTGCATTAACATGGCATTAGGGAACAAGCAGATTTACGTGGGGGGGGGGGTAAGAATGATAAAATGGTGCGAGAGCTATGGAAAAAATTGGGGTGCGAAGAGGGGTTGGGGGCATGAAAATTGTAATGATCTGAAAGGGATGGAGGCACGAAATATTTCGTCATGATTAATATTTGACAAAATTAAACCTTATGAGCGTTCGTTTATTGAGTACATTTGCAAAATGTCTAGTAACGCCTCGCCACAATAAGCTCAAGCCTATATTCAGTGATTCTCTATGATCAGTGATTATCTTGTCCGATTATTTTAGTGACATAAAACATAAACATAATACGAGACTTTGTCATCGTCAAAATCTTTACCCGTACCATATGCGAGAACGAATTTTGGTCAGTTTGCTATTTCATTCGCAGGTGCAAAAATTTGGAATGATACTATTCAAATCAAATCGAAATATTCTTTACATCTTTTTGGGAAATCTTTTGAACAGTATTTAGTAGGGCAGTACAGGTTATTAAAAATTTAGAGAGGTATGGTCGTTTCGCTTGTTGTGTACACTTTTCATAGTAAAAAAAGAAGACTTTTGCGTGTAATGGTTTTTTTTTCAGTTATGTATGAATTTCAGTGCTATCGACAACTGAACCCTCTTATTGTTATCAGTCACAATGTACAATGTCGTACTAACTCACGGTCCTTATAGTGATTAAACTTCTCGATAATAGGGCGCGACTCACGGCGGTTTCTGGAACGATTTTGGTCAGTTGGTTGCGTTCTTGATTTGACTCGGTGTACCCGTTCAAATTTTATTTGTTGAGCTTGTAAGGGTGGCACTTTTAATTCGTTAACAATAAAAGTGCGAAGTTTTTGTTCAGTCTCTTCATCTGTTTCAACGGGTGTTTCTTCTAATTTATAAAATATCAAGTTATCTCGTCTACTGCTCGTCTCGAGGTCAATGTAGCGTCGATTCAAATCTATGTTCAACTTCTTTTGTTGTTCGAGTTCCGTTTTGACCATTTTCATTTCTCGTTCTTGATCTACTACTTTCTTCTTCAAATCTACAACTTCCTCTTGTTGATATTGAAGACTTTTCGAAATATTGACTCAGTGAAGCTCGTATTTACTCACATTTTCTTCTATCTTCAACAACTGGTCCAGCTTCTGGTTAATGATTTCCATCCACTGTTCATGTATACATGTGTAGAACAATGCTGCAGTGACTCGTCCAAGTAGTGGCAATGTCGTCTTCAGTTTCGTCAAGGCTAGGCTCTAGTGAAGTCGATTTTTCCCTCTTACGTTTAGCTGGCGACCCTAAACTGGTATTATTTGGTGAGCAAAGTCAGCAAAGGAACTCAGGAACACCCACTTTGGAATCTCAGAAGACTTTCCCCTTGAAATTCGACAAACAAGAAAAAAATTGTACCCAGTTATGAAAATGGCTAAACGAGAGCAGAAACGAGTGACAATGGTTGTAGACAAGTTGTACATTGACAATCAACTGTACACCGGTCCAGAAACAAGAATAGACAGTACGCTAGCTGCTGGTTCTCAAACACCGGAGTAAGATGTTGTCGTTGTGTAAAGTCGAACTTTTACTTTATCATTTTCAATGCAATTAAAATTAGTTTCATTAAACACAAGAGGGATTAGAGATTTTCACAAACGTAAAAGGATTTTTACTTGGTTAAAGAAAAGAAAAGCACATGTCTTCTTTTTACAAGAAACTTATAGTCAAAAGTCAAATGAAATTTCTTGGCAACAACAATGGGGAGAAGGTAAGATTATTTTTTCCCATGGTTCGACTCACAGTAAAGGAACAGCAATATTATTTTCGAAGAGAGTTGACTTTGATATTAGAAATAGTATTTTAGATGATGATGGTCGTTATGTAATTCTTGAAGTCGACATTGAAAATGAACGATTTGTGTTATGTAACATTTATGCACCTTCATCAGGGGCTCATGGACAATTGCAGTTTTTCAGAGCATTGCTCCAGATGTTAGATACGTGTGGTGCGTCTCAGAATGAAACATTATTTTAGGAGGAGATTTTAATTGTTGTCTGTCGCCTCTAGACAGGTGCAGCTCACGACATTGGCTCATCTATCTCAATGAAAAGAATACTGTTATTTCTGAAATTGAAAATATTACTCATACTTTGGACCTCCAAGATATTTTCAGAGTGAAGAATAATGATAGTGCAAGATATACCTATAGACAGAAAAATCCTTTTATGCAATCTCGTATTGACTTCTGGCTGATTTCGCACCATTTGCATGACAATGTAAAGCGTGTTGATGTTATTCCAAGTGTGAATTCTGATCATTCAGGAATTTTTCTCTGTCTTGAAAATGAAACTTCTGCTGAAAATCGAGGTCCAGGGTTTTGGATTTTTAATTCCAGTTTTGTTGATGAAGAATTTTGCGATCAATTAAATGATGCTATTAGTAAATGGATTAGAGAATACTCTGAACAGTTGACGGATTTAAGGGTTATTTGGGATTTAGTAAAGATGAATATCCGCTCTTTTTCGACTTCCTATTCAAAAGTCAAAGCTAAGCAACAAAGGGAAAGTTTTGTTAGTCTTCAGGTTTTGATGGAGGAAGCCGAAAAACAGCTGGATAGTGGGCCAACGCATGAAAATCAAGTTACTTATGACAGGATAAAGAAACAGTATGAGGAAATGTTAGAATATCAGACAAGAGGTGCCATAATTAGATCAAAAGTTACTTGGCATGAAGAGGGGGGAAAATCATCGAAATATTTTTTGAACTTAGAAAAAAGAAATTTCAAGAAAAAACAGATTCGAAAGTTAGTAAATAACTCAAACGTAGCTCTCACCAATAATCGTGAGATTTTGGCACATTGTAAATCATTTTATGAAAATTTGTATGCAGAGAGAGTAATGGACATCAATGCAGCAGATCATTTCCTTTCTGATAACGAGGTATCTCAGGTCTCTAATGCCGAGAAACTTTTGTGTGATGGACCTATTACTATGATCGAATGTGAAAGGATTTTATCTACTCTTAAAAGTGGTAAAACGCCAGGCAACGATGGATTGACTGTGGAATTTTTCCGAAAGTTTTGGGATGTAATAGGCCCTTTCCTTGTCAAAGTTTTTAATTTCAGTTATGAAGAGGGAAGTATGAGCACAACACAGAAACAAAGTATTATAATTCTAGTGGAAAAGAAAAATTCAGATCGTATGAAAATTGAAAATTGACGTCCAATTTCCCTAATCATGTAGACAGTAAGCTGGCATCTAAAGTTATTGCCTTTCGAATTAAACAGTGCCTCCCCTCTATTATCAGTCCATGTCAGACCGGTTATGTAACGGGTCGTTACATTGGGGAATCAATACGCCTTATATCTGATATTCTTTTTTATACAAGGGAAAGGGACATTCCAGGTATCCTTCTCATGGTTGATTTTCGAAAAGCGTTTGATTCCATAAATTGGAAATTTATTTCACGTTGCTTGCTTAGATTTGGCTTTGGAACCTCACTGATACGCTGGTTTACTGTATTTTACACGGACATCAAGAGTTGCATCATGAATAATAAGATTACATCGAGTTATTTTGACATCAAGCGAGGGGTTCGCCAGGGAGACCCGCTTTCCCCATATCTGTTTGTCATGGCTGTTGAGTTTTTAAGTATAGCAGTTAGAAGTAATACAGATATAGAAGGTTTAAGAGTTTGTAATGATGAAATTAAATTGGTTCAGTTCGCTGATGACACAACTTTACTTTTGAAGGATGAACATTCTGTCGCCATTGTGATGGCTGTCTTAGTTAAATTTTCCAAATGTTCTGGCCTCTGTGTAAACAAAGACAAAACAGAATTTTTTTGGCTGGGTAAGGATAGAGACAGAATAGATAAACCTTTTGGTTTGAAAGTGGTCAAGATGTTTAAATACCTTGGTATTTATTTTTCGTATAAAGTTGCTGAGACAATTAAGTTAAATTTCTTTGATAGATTACATAATGCACAAAAAGCTATGTTTATCTGGAACAGTAGGAATTTAACTCTTCTTGGAAAGATTACAATTGTGAAAAGTCTTATCATTCCGAGGTTACTTTATCAAATTTCCTTGTTGCATATACCTGATCATTTCCTTTCGAAATTTCATTTAGTTATAGAACAATTTCTTTGGAATGGCAAAAAGCCTAAGCGAAAGGATGATACCATGTGTTCTCCCTGGGAAAAAGGTGGATTCAGGCACATTCATCTGGCATCTTGGTGTAAAGCCTGTAAATTAACTTGGATAAAGAGAATTTTTTATTCAAGAGGACAATGGAGACTAATTCCATTGTACTACTTGCGTAAGGTTGGCGGGGAACTAATTTTTTGTTGTAATTATAACAAGCAGTGCATTCCTACTAGCATTCCAGACTTTAACAGGGATATTTTAAATTTGTGGTATGAATTAAAGAAAAAAGATCATCAGAATGAGGAATGTGACAATGATATTTTATGGAATAACAGAAATATCAGTATTGGAGGTTTACCAATATATATTGACAGATTGTACAAAAGTGGCTTTGTGTTTATTCAAGATCTTTTTACAGATGGAAATGTTCCGATTACTTCAGATTATTACAATTTACGCCAGATGAATTTACCTGAATCTGTTATTTTTACACTCACGGGTTTGGTTAGGGCAGTATCTAGGAATAGCACATTTGGCATTAATGAACGCGTTCAGACGAGACCACTGAAACCAGTACTTTTTCAGGGAGACACATGCTATGATTGTTTAAAGATAAATACCAAGGATTACTATACTATTATTTTAGATTATTCTTTAAAGATCACAGAAGCCAGAAAATATTTTAGCAATAGATTTCATGTAAGTGACACAGATTGGAATAAGTATTGTACCATTTCCAAAGACGTGACAGTTGAATCTCGAATACAATGTTTTCAACAAAAGGTTATAAATAGGTTGATATTCACAAATGACAGTTTATTTCATATGAAAATAACCAGATACCATTGTCATGATAGAATACAAACAAGAGATCATTTATTTGTAGAATGTAAGTATACAGAGCGCTTATGGTTGGACATAAATGAACACTTATTTGAACACTTACAAATAATTTTGAATAATTGTAACATTTACTTGGATGTTCTCAATCATGATGATTATTACATGATCAATTATATTATTTTACAAGCTAAATATTTTCTTTATACTTGTAAGTGTAAAAACAAAATTCCCTCATTTGAAAGTTTTATGAGTATTTTGAAGATTAAATACGAGATAGAAAACATCGCAGTAAAGAAAACTGCAAAGTACGAAAACTTTGATTCTAAGTGGCAAAAAATTGAACAGAAAGTGAAGCTCGCTTTGTAATTTTTTTTTCACTATTTTTAGTAACTAGTTTTTGTTGCAAAAGTTTTGTCTTGTATTTCTTTTTCCTTTTTTTCGTGATATAAATAAAATTTAAAAAAATTGATAAAAAAACAAAAAAACAATGTACAATGTCAGGGGGTCAGGCTAAACTAGATGCAAGCTATTTATTGACTCCCCATTTACCCTTCTCTTTTGTTTTTTGTTACCATTATAGTTTGTAACCACTTAAACATTTCGGTAAATAAACCATGGCAACTTATTATTAATTATGCGGGTGACTACCATGAGAATGTGTTCGTGTATGATTTAATCTCTCTGACTGTCTCTCTGTCTGTCTGTCTCGCTGTCTGTCTCTGTCTCTGTCTGTCTGTCTGTCTGTCTGTCTGTCTGGTTGTCTGGTTGTCTGTCTGTCTGTCAGTCTGTATCTGTCTGTCTATCTATCTATCTATCGATCTATCTATCTATATATCTATATATCTCTATCTAACTATCATTCACGCACTCTCTCCCTCCCTCCTTCCCTCCCTCCCTCCCTCCCCCTGTCTGTCACCCTGTCTGTCTGTCACCCTGTATGCATCCTAGAGGTCTGCCTGCGTCTGTCTGTCTGTCTGTCTGTCTGTCTGTCTGTCTGTCTGTCTGTCTGTCTTTCTGTCCATCTGAGGTTATCTCTGTATACATGATTACATCATTGACTTGTCATATCAAATGCCACGAAACATACCCAATCAAGAACACACAACTGTTGCCGAGATATTTGTCGCAACTCAGTGTATTAGTTGTATACATTGTTATGTCGCAAATCATATTAATGCTATACGAGACCATATACCCTCTGTCAACATTGGTAGACGGTCTATGGCTAGACATTGTCGTCGTTCGCATACATGTTATCCTTGCTCGTAAATATTACATGTCGCGTATCATGATAGAGCGCCACCTACGTCTGTATATTGCATTTGTTAAAAGGATCACATGAAACAAATTGAGTTGAAATCAAATGGTTAGTTTTATTCGGTTATACACTGATTATATATCACTTTTAACATTGTACATTTTTTTTTCACAATTGGTCACTGTATCCCTAATCTAATACCATCTCGACAGGGAAATGATCGCTGACATCGTATGCCTATATGGAGAAAGCAGGAAAAGACAAAATGTAAAATTCACTTTGTAGATGTCATTAAGATACACAAAGGTTTCAAATATATCAGGTGGGATCATTACATTTTTACTGTTCTGAGGCGAGTAACTAAATCAAGAAATAGATCTAGACTGTCATCAGTTGTTGTCACTATAGGGCTTTGATGACACAGGCAATGATTAGATGTTATCCCCTATTATATTATAGCATTACCAATTCCAGTGAATTTTGTGACGTCATCGCTGTACATTATTACTGATAATGTACTCCGTTATTGGGCATCGCGGCCCCGGAACGAGCATAACAATACAAGCTTATTTGTTCTGTTTCTTCATACGACTAGGTATTTTTTCGAAATGTATGTTGTTACTTATGATTGTCATTTCCACTGTTTAAAAATACAACGCATTCATGAAACAAGTTTGTCTTCATACTCATAGCATTACATTGAAGTGTATATGTGTGTGTACGCGTACGTACGTGTGTCGCTATGATTAGTATTCAGCTTCCGGGCCGAACATGGCAGACGATGTTCAGCGCTGTGTAATATACGTTGTTTTGCGTTTCTCGGTCTACAAATTCACTGGAATTGGCGAAACTATAAAATAATAACAATAATGTATGCCCTCCCAGTCCATAATGGACTCAAGCAAACTTTGCACTCCATAATGGGCTTGGCTGTCGTCTCGCCCATATAAACATTGTCTTTTGTTCAGCCAAGGAAAATACAGGTGACCTAATTATGAGAAGGCCGTGGCATTGCGAATCGAATCGAAACATGAGTAGTAACAAGCTTTAATTCCTTGGGTCAAGAGTGCTTTCTAGCTGCATGACGACAAATATTAAGAAATATTACATATTTATACCCTGGCATGCAGCAGTTATGTAAACCATGAAAGGTACTAGTGGTGACGATTTGATTGATGTTTTAAGCATCTCGGAACCAATGACATAAACACACATTATTTTTGACGTAAACGAACCGGATATAAATCCCATACATTTTTGTTCGAATGAGTTCAATTTGGTTTGCGTTAATACAAGTAGATATTATCCCCAAACATTCCCTAATATTTGTCTTCCATTCAGCGAATTGCAAGGAAAATACAAGAAGCATATGACCCTGGAGAAGACTATTGGGCAATAATATAATTCAACCCCTCAGGCATAATCAGTATGAAAAGTTAGGGAAAATAATCAATAGCGATTTGGATATTTTGAGTACCACAGAGCCAGTTTATAAAATCCGTATCTTCATCAAGTTTCTATTCAAAGACAATGGATTGACTTACACATGGTATAATGCCATATGTATAATCAATCGTCGTCAAAGTCTGTATGGCGGGAAACCTAGCCAGTCATTATACCATGCACGAGCCAGATTCAACAAAAAAATATGGAATATATACTCTGGTCGTTCTACGTCAGGACAAGGCGCATGTATGCCATCACAACGTGTGTCTACGTTCTGCTGTGTTCGAAATATGAGTCGAAACGCTTAAAATTGCGATTACTTTCTTCCGATTTTTTAAATATTTTACTGGCGATGGTGTTACATGTATATAATTATATTATTCCCCAATATTTTTCTTCGTGCAGCCGAGGAAAATACCCGTGATCGCAGGACACTCATATTTTCCTCGGCTGAACGAAGAAAAATATTCACATTTATCTATTCATGGTGATATTCCAATCTGAGGAACAACACCGTGACAGGGCGCCCTCAGGCATCGTCGCGGCCAATCTAATTGCATGGCACAAGATCAATGACGTCTGAGCGACACAACGTACCATACAGTCTAAGCTCAGACCATTATAGAAAATCAATAGTGGTCTGAGGTCTAAATAAGTCAGTCTGATTAAAATCTGATATAGTGAACTTTGCGCCATTTCTTTATTTACATCCTACTTTTATTGTCGTTTGTTCTTTTTAGTTCTGTGAGTGCCTTGTACCTACGGATGTAGTTCCTCACATTGAGTCTAAGTTTACACATTTCGTGTCCATTTCACTATCACGTGACCGTTTCTCCACTAACGTACGGCATGTCTTTGTGTTTTTCTATTATCAGTGAGGATGATGGAATCGAGGAGAAAATGGTTGCTAAGACACCCAAATGTATAGAATATATAGATGATGTCTTCCAGCAGTTTTCATATGAAATAAGGTAAGTTGTACAACGTGTATAAGATTCTAAAGCCATAACTGAGACCATGACTATAGTATATTGTCTGACGTGAATTTCTATCTATATTATTAATACCGGTATAGCAGTACAAGTTGATTTAGGTTTTTAGAACTTTCTGGGTCACACTTTTTGAAAACAACAACAACAACAACAACAACAACAACAACAACAACAACAACAACAGTCAGTAACAACAACGACGACGACGACGACGACGACGACAACGACAACAACATTGCAACGTTATGACATTCACATAAAGCATACTGTATATAATAGTGATTATAGTAGTAACATGACAATATAAAATCACATCCTCTCACTAATTACCACTTTCCTGTTCTTTTCTACCATTGCAGGATGTCTACTAGTAGACTAGATTTCACTGCCATTAAATTTTAATCAATAGAAATACTTCTACGATTTTTTGTTATTTCTTTTTTAATGCATCAATATTGCAGATGGATTTTATTTATATAATTTTAGAGTATAATATTTGAAGAATTTTGATACAATAAACTATTGTTGTATCAATTCAAAAATTTGGTTGTGATCTCATTTATTTCAGTTACTCAAAACTTTCCCTTTTAAAGCAAAATGTTCAAGAAGGCGCCTTCCCTTTAGACTGTCAAGTTGAGATCAACATACGTAGAATGTGCTGATTAGTTTATATAATTGTTTCACCGAAAATTCACTTTTATCATAATTATTTCATCATTTAATTCATGGCAAAACGATAAAAAATATTTCTGAATCATTCAAAAGTTGACTACATTTAAACTGTTTATTCATACATTTCTAATGGCCCTACCGAACCTATATATTTTGAATCCAACCAAAATATTTTCAGCACTTGGTGACGCCCTCATAGCCAGACCAGAAAAAAAATCGTTGTTGGGAAGTACATCACAAGTACGTATCCGGGACGAAAACTACTGTTGTTTGCTACTCGTGAAATTTTGGACTTATGATAAATGAAATGATTCTAAGTATCTTTCTTGTCATTTCTAAGACATCCATACTCAGTCTGTTAGTAAACGTGTGAATACGAACTGAAAGCCTCTCCAATATGTACACACACACACATACACATACAAATGTACATATACATACACACATATATTACATACATGCATACATACGTACATACATGCATACATACATACATACATACATACATACATACATACATACATACACACATACACACAGATACATATGCACATCCACAGACAGACAGACAGACAGACAGACAGACAGACAGACAGACAGACAGACAGACAGACAGACAGACAGACAGACAGACAGACACAGACAGACAGACAGACAGACAGACAGACAGACAGACAGACAGACAGACACAGACAGACAGACAGACAGACAGACAGACAGACAGACAGACAGACAGACAGACACAGACAGACAGACAGACAGACAGACAGACAGACACAACTAAAACCGACAAGTTAAAAGTTATATAGTCGTTGTTTTTATTTGACCATTTTAAATGAATAACAATGTGTGATATGAAACTACAGATTTCTTTTCAAAACAAAATGGATCAAATGTGAGATGGCCAATGCTTGTAAGAGCGCCCTCAATGTTAAACATGTACATAAGTCATATCATGTTCAAGAGATGGTGATTAGATTATTTGGCTCTTCTTTATTTTGACATTTACAGATTAAAAAACTGTCAATAGACAGTCCTCCTAGTTTCGACCAGATTTTGAATTTTATATCTTTATCTTCCAATGTATGAACTCTGTTTTTATATTAATTTAACACCGGATGTGTAAACAAAATTAAGACAAGCACAGTAGACGTGAAACACAGTTAATATAGTAAATTGAGCATTCTTCCTGATCTCTAATTTGACGCCATTCATGCATCGCCGTAAAACAATTTCAAGACCTTTTTACGGCACTGTACTAGTATGAAATTGTCCTGAGATGTTGGCGAGCTAAGCTAACTAAATGTGGTCGCGAAAGCGGAGATACATTACGTCACAGTCACTTATGATCTAACATTCTATTCCAGGATGCTAATAATTCTAAATAGTCTAGGAATACTGTCAATTAGCAATCACCGGCAACGGTATTTTTGAATAATTATCGTATATACCAAATAACGTCATTATTTTGTATTGTGGTCATCCCAGACTAGAATGACCATCCTGGAATATAATATTAGCTCACAAGTCACTGTGCATTGCATGTATAGACTCTTGAAATAAAACGATTCCATGGCTGGTTCCGTGGATACTACACATTTAAAAGCGAAGGAAATAATAATATCATTTTTTTTTTCATTATTACGACACAAGAAAACAGAAACTAACATACAATTCCTATAATTACATGTATGTCAGCCTAAAAAGTGAACGATTCAAAGTTGTACGTAACTAAAAATAGCGCTCCTCATAATGATTCTAATCCATGAGCTATATCTTAATAGACTTTACAGCACCGTGCCGATGTCCAATCTATCATTTTACCACCGTTGCATCCTGCGTGACAGTAGCATCGAGATCGACCGTGATGTGTTTGGATGGTGTAGGAGCCACATGCCATACCACAACTACACCCAGTCACTATGTAACCTGTAAACAAAGCAAATTTTAATTAATACATCCTCTTTTCTCGTATGCACACACACAGACGCACACACACAGACACACACACGCATATACATATCAATCAATCAATCGATGCAATTTATATAGCGCCAATTCCACTATGACAAGAGTTCAAAGGCGCTGTACAGTCAAAATGTTTTAGAAAACAGGTAAGTCTTTAAGTGTTTTTTAAATGTGCTAATTGTAACTTGTTCGCGAATTTCAATTGGTAGTTCATTCCACAGACGAGGCGCAGCAGAAGAAAACGATCTTCCTCCATAAGATTCCAGCTTGTACTTAGGTACATATAGGAGATGTTTATTTGTTGATCGCAGTGTTCTCGTAGCTGTTTTCCAGTGAAGAAGGTCTGATAAATATCTTGGAGCGAGTCCATTGAGGGACTTGTATCATGAGCAAAAGTTTGAACTTTATTCTGTCCTGAACTGGTAGCCAGTGTAGTTCCTTTAGGAGTGGTGTTACATGATCATATTTCCTGGCTCGCATGATGATTTTTGCTGCAGCGTTTTGAACATGTTGGAGTGGTTTGATATGATCGTTGGGTAAGCCATAGAGTAGGGCATTACCATTGTCAAGTTTGCTTGATATTAATGCCTGGACGAGTTTCTGACAAGTAGATTTGGAGAGGTAGGGACGGATATAGCCAATTTTCCTGAGATAATGGTAGATTGATTGACATGTTGTGGATATGTGCTTTTTTAACGTGTGATGAGAATCGAAAGTTACACCAATATTACGAGCTGTTTCGGCTGGTTGAATTGTACTTTCGCCAATATGGATGTTATCAATAGTTGGACTTTGAGGTCGACTGATTTTCGATGTAATGAGTAAGACTTCAGTTTTGTCGTCGTTGAGTTTGAGCTTATTCTTGGTCATCCACGTCTTGATGTCATTAGCAGCAGCTTCCATGTTTCTAACCGATAGAGAGATGTCTGATGGAGTAAGAGCATTGTAGAGTTGACTGTCATCTGCGTATAGGTGGAAGTTAAGATTATGCTGCCGAATTAACTGACCAAGTGGGGAGATGTAAATGCAAAAGAGTAGAGGACCAAGTACCGATCCCTGTGGAACACCTGATTGAAGAAGAGTCGGGGTAGAGACAGTATCCTTAACTAGAACAGATTGCTGACGATTGGAGAGGTATGATGCAAACCAGTTCAGGGGGGTACCTTTGATGCCGATGTCAGATAATCGTGATAGTAAGATATCATGGTCGATAGTGTCAAAGGCCGCCGATAGATCGAGGAGGACAAGCAGAACACTCTTGCCGGCATCAAGTGAAGTGCAGATATCATCATGGACTTTGAGCAACGCTGTTTCGGTGCTGTGGTATTTTCTATAAGAGAACTGGAATTGTTCACATATACACACATACATACATACATGCATACATACATACATACATACATACATACATACATACATACATACATACATACACACACACACACACACACACACACACATACATATATATATATATATATATATATATATATATATATATATATATATATATATATATATATATATATATATATATATATATATATATAGGAAGTCAGTGGTAAGATTTGTCCGTAGTACAGTGCTCGATACGTCTGCACGCAGAGCGGAGTATATGTTGAGTATATCCTGACGAGTGATTTACTCACGAAACAGGCTTGTAGAGACGAAAAACCCGACTTGATTTTCTTCTACCCTCAACATATATATATATATATATATATATATATATATATATATATATATATATATATATATATATATATATATATATATATATATATTAAACAAAATCTTTAAGTTCTTATGTTTTCAGTTGTGCTAACCCAGGTATTTCAAGATAAGAGAAAGTACACAATCCCTTACCTACAGGACACGTTGCATAATTGCGGGCAAGTTCACCATCGATCCCTTTATTATAATATAGTCAAAACCGCTGTCTACCATTTCTGTAAAAAAAATAATTGTCCGTATCTTTCCATTTTTGTGTATTTCTGTTGATCTACCTGCACTCCCTCCCAGTGACTACCCGAATCGTCATTTCAAGAAGCAAACAAACAAACAAACAAACATATATACACAAACAAACAACAAACAACCAACCAACCAACCAAACAAAACAAACTAACAAACTAACAAACAAACACACAAACACACAATATACAAATGTAGAATGTAGAATTCAATGTAGAATATAGTTTGCAATACATATGTGTGCATTGACCGGTGGGGGAGGGGGGAGGAACATCATGACATGTACTTGTTCAATACACATGCAGGTGTACAAGTATTACTGTGTAAGAGAGGGACTGTAAAGACAAATATATATGATCATTGCAGTATCAAACTGTAAACCACATACCGTGTATTGAAGGTGTCAGAGATAAGAAAACAACACCAACCAAAGTTAACAGGATCAAGTTAGTAGTCTTCATATTATACTCGGAAGCTAGAAAGAAAACATAAAAAAAAACTAAATTGCTTACTTTCAAAATATCTAAATAAAAAGTACAGTAACTACCATAAATCGTAGATTGAGTGACAGGTTTACAAATCGAATCGTCGCACCATTTTAGACAAAATGTCCTGACCAGAAACAACCTTTTTTTGTTTTTGGCCTTAGGTGTAGTGTTCCATCGGTTTGAACGATTAACGGTATAATGATTTGTGACTGTTTTTATTAGGGGTACACTCTCTAACTTTGTGGACTGTGGTGGTTAGTTTGTTAAATGGGACACTCTGTGTAACGTAACTCTATAACCTTAGACGGTTATTTAAGCTTGCGAATTCGTATGTGATATAAAAATAACATTTTCTTGGTCTCATTTTTGAGTACCGACTCGGATGAATATTCGAAAAACTTACTTGCCTCGTTCTCACCCCTAGTTCACGAAATATCGCATCAGTGGAGATGACAGACCAAATAGGAGACGAAACTGTGAAGGTAAAATGAGTAACTCTAGATCTACAGACAAAATAAAAAAGTTCAATATACTTACCTTGAGAATGCTAAGAAAGCAATTTGCACCAAAGTCGTTGTGTAAAATGTAGTACTGTAATTGTAGGACAATGATCTGTCTCACGAAATCGTCGACGGCTGTTCACTCTGCCTGAATGAATTGCACTACAGTGTTGAGGACAGTCAATCGTATAACTTGCTTTATCCTTCCACTCTGCAGTTTTATAAAGTAGACGTGATCAAATTCCTAGAAATATTTTATTTGTTAAAACTATTAGGTGAATTGTAAACATCCGGTTTTCTAATAAAAGCATCACGCTCACGAAGTGCACCCTCTATCGACGTATACTGCATACTAGGCACCCATTCTCCCTATGGGGTAAACCATTTGTTTTCTGAGGGGAGGGCTGGAGGATAGGACCCAAAAACAATTTTCTTCGGCCACCGTGCACCACGACAGCAATTCCCTTTTTCCAAAACTATATGGCTATAGCAATCAAAATCTAAATGGCTATAGCAATCAAAATCTGTCCTTAGGTGTGTAAGTAGCATGACTTCGGAACAGGCTGAGAGACGAGTGTAGTCTGGCTCTGGTGGTCAGAGGTCAAGTGAAAAGACAGTTCTCGATAGTCAGAAATAATCTAGGTTGTTGACATCCTACCAATACCAGTAACTGTGAACTTCCTGTTTCTCAAGAATTGTTTATACTTATGGAGTACAGGAACTTGCATAAGAGGAATCAGAAGACATGTGGATGGGGTATTATGCTTGTCCAATGCTCTGCTATGGCGTAGGACGAAAGATGGGACTGAAAAGTTAATTAATACAGTTTTGTGCATTAACATGGCATTACGTGAACAAGCAGATTTACGTGGGGGGGGGGGTAAGACTTAAGGATAAAATGGTACGAGAGCTATGGAAAAAATTGGGGTGCGAAGAGGGGTTGGGGGCATGAAAATTGTAATGATCTGAAAGGGATGGAGGCACGAAATATTTCGTCGGTGATTTGACATAATTCAACCTAATGAGCGTTCGTTTATTGAGTACATTTGCAAAATTTCTAGTAACTCCTCGCCACAATAAGATTTTCTATGATCAGTGATTATCTTGTCCGATTATATTAGTGACATAAAACATAAACATAATACGAGACTTTGTCATCGCCAAAATCTTTATCCGTATGTACCATATGCGAGAACGAATTTTGGTCAGTTTGCTATTTCATTCGCTGGTGCAAAAAATTGGAATGATACTATTCAAATCAAATCGAAATATTCTCTACATCTTTTTGGGAAATCTTTTGAACAGTATTTAGTAGGGCAGTACAGGTTATTAAAAATTTAGAGAGGTATGGACTTTTCGTTTGTTGTGTAGACTTTTCATGTAGTAAAAAAAAGAAGACTTTTGCGTGTAATGTTTTTTTTTCAGTTATGTATGAATTTCAGTGCTATCGACAACTGAACCCTCTTATTGTTATCAGTCACAATGTACAATGTCAGGGGGTCAGGCTAAACTAGATGCAAGCTATTTATTGACTCCCCATTTACCCTTCTCTTTTGTTTTTTGTTACCATTATAGTTTGTAACCACTTAAACATTTCGGTAAATAAACCATGGCAACTTATTATTAATTATGCGGGTGACTGCCATGAGAATGTGTTCGTGTATGATTTAATATCTTTGACTGTCTCTCTGTCTGTCTCGCTGTCTGTCTCTGTCTCTCGGTCTGTCTCTCTGTCTGTATGTCTGTCTGTCTGTCTGTCTGTCTGTCTGTATGTCTGTCTGGCTGTCAGTCTGTATCTGTCTGTCTATCTATCTATCTATATATCTCTCTATCTATATATCTCTATCTAACTATCATTCACACTCTCTCCCTCCCTCCTTCCCTCCCTCCCTCCCCCCTGTCTGTCACCCTGTCTGCCTGTTACCCTGTATGCATCCTAGAGGTCTGTCTGTCTGTCTGTCTGTCTGTCTGTCTGTCTGTCTGTCTGTCTGTCTGTCCGTCCGTCTGAGGTTATCTCTGTATACATGATTACATCATTGACTTGTCATATCAAATGCCACGAAACATACCCAATCAAGAACACACAACTGTTGCCGGGATATTTGTCGCAACTCAGTTTATTAGTTGTATACATTGTTATGTCGCAAATTATATTAGGGAGTGTACATTTTTAATTTCGAGGGGGAGGCCGGAGGATTTCTAATGAAGCAAGGGATTTTTATTGGTGGCCCCCCTATAAAAACTGGTATAAATTATCTGGCCCTCCCCCCTAAGACTTCTTGTTTTTATTTCATGCCCCCCCCCCCCTGAAACCACTAACAAAAATACGCACAGATGAAACACATGACAGATACAGCAACACATAGATTTGCCAGCAGTTGCTACATGTATTAACTTATTCCATATTTATACTTACTTCAGAATTGAACCAGTGCACAAAGTTGTTGAATCATGGACACTCATAAAATCACAAATAAAGACTATTATAAGTTAAATTGGCTGACAGGATGTCTACTTACAACTGAGGGGTGACAGAATAGACTACTGGTGATATCTCAGACAGTGATTGTGATGAAACAAGTCCTACATAATTTCATGGGAAAGTTACCTTTAGAAGTGGCAGAGTCGCCGGTCAATTTTTGTTTCACTGAATACAAATATTGTGATTTAATAGGTTTGTGCACTGTTTTTCATCAATCCATGTTAAATGCTACTTCTGTAGGACATTGTGCACAGTCAAGTGTTGGGTTTTGCCTATATTTTATTTTATATACATATCTGGCACTTGTCCATCCTGACATTCAGGTTTAGGTTTTTTTTGTGGCCCCCCCTAACAAATAGTGAAATTTTTGTTTAGCCCCCCCCCCTAATTTTTCTTGAGAAAAATTGGTGGGCCCCCCCTGAAAATCCTCCGCCCCCCCCCCCCCTGGAAGTTAAAACTGTTAAAACTCCCTTAATGCTATACGAGACCATATACCCTCTGTCAACGTTAGTAGACGGTCTATGGCTAGACATTGTCGTCGTTCGCATACATATTATCCTGGCTAGTAAATATTACATGTCACGTATCATGATAGAGCGCCACCTACGTCTGTATATTGCATTTGTTAAAAGGATCACATCAAACAAACTGAGTTGAAATCAAATGGTTGGTTTTATTCGGTTATACACTGATTATATATCACTTTTAACATTGTACAATTTTTTTTCAGAATCGGTCACTGTATCCCTAATTCAATACCATCTCGACAGGGAAATGGTCGCTGACATCGTATGCCTATATGGAGAAAGAAGACAAAATATAAAACTCACTTTGTAGATGTCATTAAGATACACAAAGGTTTCAAATATATCAGGTGGGATAATACAGGTGACCTAATTATAAGAAGGCCGTGTCATTGCGAATCGAATCGAAAGATGAGTAGTAACAAGCTTTAATTCCTTGGGTCAAGAGTGCTTTCTGGCTGCATGACGACAAATATTAAGAAATAATGCATATTTATACCCTAGCATGCAACATTTATGTAAACCGTGAAAGGTACTAGGGGCGACGAATTTGAACATTTTGATTGATGTATAAACACCTCGGAACCAATGACATAAACACACATTATCGTGACGTAAAAGAACCAGATATAAATCCCATACATTTTTGTTCAAATGAGTTCAATTTGGTTTGCGTTGATACAAATAGATATTATCCCCAAACATTCCCTAATATTTGTCTTCCATTCAGCCAATTTCAAGGAAAATACGAGAAGCATATGACCCTGGAGAAGACTATTGGGCAGTTATATAATTTAGCCCCCTCAGGCATAATCAGTATGAGGAAAAGTAGAGGAAAATAATCAATAGCGATTTTGATATTTTGAGCACCACAGAGCCAGTTTATAAAATCCGTATCTTCATCAAGTTTCTATTCAAAGACAATGGATTGACTTACAATCGTCGTCAAAGTCTATATGGCGGGAAACCTAGCCAGTCATTATACAATGCACGAGCCAGATTCAACAAAAAAATATGGAATATATACTCTGGTCGTTCTACGTCAGGGCAAGGCGCGTGTATGTCATCACAACGTGTGTCTACGTTCTGCTGTGTTCGAAATATGAGTTGAAACGCTTAAAATTGCGATTACTTTCTTCCGATTTTTTTGTATATTTTACTGGCGATGGTGTTATATAATTATATTATTCCCCAATATTTTTCTTCGTTCAGCCGAGGAAAATACCCGTGATCGTAGGACACTCATATTTTCCTCGGCTGAACGAAGAAAAATATTCACATTTATTTATTCATGGTGATATTCCAATCTGAGGAACAACACCGTGACAGGGCGCCCTCAGGCATCGTCGCGGCAAATCTAATTGCACAAGATCAATGACGTCTGAGCGACACAACGTACCATACAGTCTAAGCTCTGACCATTATAGAGAATCAATAGTGAGTGGTCTGAGGTCTAAAAAGTCAGTCTGATTAAAATCTAATGTAGTGAACTTGACTCGATTTCTTTCATTACCTCTATATTGTCGGTTTTTTTTAATTCTCCGAACGCCTTGTACCTACGGATGTAGTTCCCTACATCAGATTTTCATCAGATTGAGTCTAAATTTACATATTTGTGTCTATTTCACTATCACGTGACCGTTATTTCATTAACGTACAACATGTATGTGTTTTTCCTATTATCAGTGACGAGGATGGAATCGAGGACAAAAGGGTTGCTAAGGAACCCAAATATATAGAATAGATTGTGTCTTCAAACAGTTTTCATATGAAATAAGGCAAGTTGTACAACGTGTATAAGAGCAATAACTGAGATCATGACTAGTATATTGTCTGACGTGAATTTCTATTAATACAGTATAGCAGTACAAGTTGATTTAGGTTTGAGAACTTCTGGGTCACACTTTTTGAAAACAACAACAACAACAACAACAACAATAATAACAACAACAACAACATTGCATCATTATGACATTAACATAAAGCATACTGTATATATTAGTGATTATAGTAGTAACATGACAATATAGAATCACATCCTCTCACTAATTACCACTTTTCTGTTCTTTTCTACCATTGCAGGTTGTCTACTAGTAGACTAGATTTCATTGCCAGTAAATTCTAATCAAGAGAAATACTTCTACGATTTTTTGTTATTTTGAATGCAACAATATTGCAGATGGATTTTACTTATATGATTTTAGACTATAATATATATATGAAGAATTTTGATACAATAAACTATTTTTGTATCAATTCAAAAATTTGGTTGTGATCTCATTTATTTCAGTTACTCAAAACTTTCCCTTTTAAAGCAAAATGTTCAAGAAGGCGCCTTCCCTTTAGACTGTCAAGTTGAGATCAACATACGTAGAATGTGCTGATTAGTTTATATAATTGTTTCACCGAAAATTCACTTTTATCATAATTATTTCATCATTTAGTTCATGGCAAAACGATAAAAAATATTTCTGAATCATTCAAAAGTTGACTACATTTAAACTGTTTATTCATACATTTCTAATGGCCCTACCGAACCTATATATTTTGAATCCAACCAAAATATTTTCAGCACTTGGTGACGCCCTCATAGCCAGACCAGAAAAAAATCGTTGTTGGGAAGTACATCACAAGTACGTATCCGGGACGAAAACTACTGTTGTTTGCTACTTGTGAAATTTTGGACTTATGATAAATGAAATGATTCTAAGTATCTTTCTTGTCATTTCTAAGACATCCATACTCAGTCTGTTAGTAAACGTGTGAATACGAACTGAAAGCCTCTCCAATATGTACACACACACACATACACATACACATGTACATATACATGCACACATATATTACATACATGCATACATACGTACGTACATACATACATACATACATACATACATACATACATACATACATACATACATACATACATACATACATACATACATACACACATACACACAGATACATATGCACATCCACAGACAGACAGACAGACAGACAGACAGACAGACAGACAGCCACAACTAAAACCAACGAATTAAAATTATATAGTCATTATTTTTATTCGACCATTTTAAATGAATAACAATGTGTGATATGAAACTACAGATTTCTTTTCAAAACGAAATGGATCAAATGTGAGATGGCCAATGCTTGTAAGAGCGCCCTCAATGTAAAACATGTACATAAGTCATATCATGTTCAAGAGATGGTGATTAGATTATTTGGCGCTTCTTTATTTTGACATTTACATATTAAAAAACTGTCAATAGACAGTCCTCCTAGTTTCGACCAGATTTTGAATTTTATATCTTTATCTTCCAATGTATGAACTCTGTTTTTATATTAATTTAACACCGGATGTGTAAACAAAATTAAGACAAGCACAGTTGACGTGAAACACAGTTAATATAGTAAATTGAGCATTCTTCCTGATCTCTAATTTGACGCCATTCATGCATCGCCGTAAAACAATTTCATGACCTTTTTACGGCACTGTACTAGTATGAAATTGTCCTGAGATGTTGGCGAGCTAAGCTAACTAAATGTGGTCGCGAAAGCGGAGATACATTACGTCACAGTCACTTATGAGCTAATATTCTATTCCAGGATGCTAATAATTCTAAATAGTCTAGGAATACTGTCAATTAGCAATCACCGGTAACGGTATTTTTGAATAATTATCGTATATACCAAATAACGTCATTATTTTGTATTGTGGTCATCCCAGACTAGAATGACCATCCTGGAATATAATATTAGCTCACAAGTGACTGTGCATTGCATGTATAGACTCTTGAAATAAAACGATTCCATGGCTGGTTCCGTGGATACTACGCATTTAAAAGTTAGTGAAGGAAGTAATAATATTATTATTAATGGTTACGACATGAGAAAACAGAAAAAAACATACAATTCCTATAACTACGTGTATGTCAACCTAAAGAGTGAACGATTCGCAGTTGTACAGAAGTGAAAATAGCGCCCGCAACGACATGTTTTTTCGGCTCCTCATAATGATTCTAATCCATAGCTATATCTTAATAGACTTTACAGCACCGTGCCGATGTCCAATCTATCATTTTACCACCGTTGCATCCTGCGTGACAGTAGCATTGAGATCGACCGTGATGTGTTTGGATGGTGTAGGAGCCACACGCCATGCCACAACTACACCCAGTCACTATGTAACCTGTAAAGAAAGTAAATTTTAATTAATACATCCTCTTTTCTCGTATGCACACACACAGACGCACACACACAGACACACACACGCATATACATACATACATACATACATACATACATACATACATACATACATACATACATGTTATACATACATACATACATACATACATACATACATACATACATACATACATACATACATACATATATATAAATATATATATATATATATATATATATATATATATATATATATATATATATATATATATATATATATATATATATATATATATATATATATAACAAAATCTTTAAGTTCTTATTTTTTTCAGTTGTGCTAACCCAGGTATTTCAAGATGAGAGAAAGTACACAATCCCTTACCTACAGGACACGTTGCATAATTGCGGGCAAGTTCACCATCGATCCCTTTATTAATACATTGCAAACTTGCACCTGAAAGACAGGAAAAGATATAAGTATGATGTATAAGTAATAATAAGGATTGTATTATGTTACAGAATACTCTCGTGTATAATATAGTCAAAACCGAATCATTTTTTCTCTGCTTCTGACTCTCTCGCTGTCTACCATTTCTGTAAAAAAAATAATTGTCCGTATCTTTCCATTTTTGTGTACTTCTGTTGATCTACCTGCACTCCCTCCCAGTGACTACCCGAATCGTCATTTCAAGAAGCAAACAAACAAACAAACAAACAAACAAACAAACATAAATACACAAACAAACAACAAACAAACAACCAACCAACCAACCAACCAAACCAAACAAACTAACAAACAAACAAACAAACAAACACACAATATACAAATGTAGAATGTAGAATTCAATGTAGAATATAGTTTGCAATACATATGTGTGCATTGACCGGTGGGGGAGGGGGGAGGAACATCATGACATGTACTTGTTCAATACACATGCAGGTGTACAAGTATTACTGTGTAAGAGCGGGACTGTAAAGACAAATATATATGATCATTGCTGTATCAAACTGTAAACCACATACCGTGTATTGAAGGTGTCAGAGATAAGAAAACAACACCAACCAAAGTTAACAGGATCAAGTTAGTAGTCTTCATATTATACTCGGAAGCTAGAAAGGAAACATTAAAAAACAACTAAATTGCTTACTTTCAAAATATCTAAATAAAAAGTACAGTAACTACCATAAATCGTAGATTGAGTGACAGGTTTACAAATCGAATCGTCGCACCATTTTAGACAAAATGTCCTGACCAGAAACAACCTTTTTTTGTTTTTGGCCTTAGGTGTAGTGTTCCATCGGTTTGAACGATTAACGGTATAATGATTTGTGACTGTTTTTATTAGGGGTACACTCTCTAACTTTGTGGACTGTGGTGGTTAGTTTGTTAAATGGGACACTCTGTGTAACGTAACTCTATAACCTTAGACGGTTATTTAAGATTGTAGTTACTGATGGTTACTTGCGAATTCGTATGTGATATAAAAATAACATTTTCTTGGTCTCATTTTTGAGTACCGACTCGGATGAATATTCGAAAAACTTACTTGCCTCGTTCTCACCCCTAGTTCACGAAATATCGCATCAGTGGAGATGACAGACAAAATAGGAGACGAAACTGTGAAGGTAAAATGAGTAACTCTAGATCTACAGACAAAATAAAAAAAGTTCAATATACTCACCTTGAAAATGCTAAGAAAGCAATTTGCACCAAAGTCGTTGTGTAAAATGTAGTACTGTAATTGTAGGACAATGATCCGTCTCACGAAATCGTCTACACGGCTGTTCACTCTGCCTGAAAGAATTGCACTACAGTGTTGAAGACAGTCAATCGTATGACTTGCTTTATCCTCCCACTCTGCAGTTTTATAAAGTAGACGTGATCAAATTCCTAGAAATATTTTATTTGTTAAAACTATTAGGTGAATTGTAAACATCCGGTTTTCTACTAAAAAGCATCACGCTCACGAAGTGCACCCTCTATCGACGTAACTGCATACTAGGCATTCTCCCTATGGGGTAAACCATTTGTTTTCTGAGAGGAGGGCTGGAGGATAGGACCCAAAAACAATTTTCTTCAGCCACCGTGCACCGACAGCAATTCCCTTTTTCCAAAACTATATGGCTATAGCAATCAAAATCTAAATGGCTATAGCAATCAAAATCTGTCCTTAGGTGTGTAAGTAGCATGACTTCGGAACAGGCTGAGAGACGAGTGTAGTCTGGTGGTCAGTCAGAGGTCAAGTGAAAAGACAGCTCTCGATAGTCAGAAATAATCTAGGGGTGTTGACATCCTACCAATACCAGTAACTGTGAACTTCCTGTTTCTCAAGAATTGTTTATACTTATGGAGTACAGGAACTTGCATAAGAGGAATCAGAAGACATGTGGAGGGGGTATTATGCTTGTCAAATGCTCTGCTATGGCGTAGGACAAGAGGTGTGACTTAAAATTTAATCAATACAGTTTTGTGCATTAACATGGCATTAGGGAACAAGCAGATTTACGTGGGGGGTAAGAAGGATAAAATGGTGGGAGAGCTATGGAAAAAATTGGGGCGCGAAGAGGGGTTGGGGGTATGAAAAT
Source organism: Glandiceps talaboti (assembly GCF_964340395.1). NCBI lineage: Eukaryota > Metazoa > Hemichordata > Enteropneusta > Spengelidae > Glandiceps > Glandiceps talaboti. The sequence goes on along the minus strand of NC_135564.1, from coordinate 19,383,376 downwards.
TGTAATGATCTGAAAGGGATGGAGGCACGAAATATTTCGTCATGATTTGACAAAATTAAACCTTATGAGCGTTCGAGTACATTACTTATGAGTACATTTGCAAAATGTCTAGTAACGCCTCGCCACAATAAGCTCAAGCCTATATTCAGTGATTCTCTATGATCAGTGATTATCTTGTCCGATTATTTTAGTGACATAAAACATAAACATAATACGAGACTTTGTCATCGTCAAAATCTTTACCCGTACCATATGCGAGAACGAATTTTGGTCAGTTTGCTATTTCATTCGTAGGTACAAAAATTTGGAATGATACTATTCAAATCAAATCGAAATATTCTCTACATCTTTTTGGGAAATCTTTTGAACAGTATTTAGTAGGGCAGTACAGGTTATTAAAAATGTAGAGAGGTATGGACTTTTCGTTTGTTGTTTAGACTTTTCATAGTAAAAAAAGAAGACTTTTGCGTGTAATGTTTTTTTTTCAGTTATGTATGAATTTCAGTGCTATCGACAACTGAACTTCTTATTGTTATCAGTCACAATGTACAATGTCAGGGGGTCAGGCTAAACTAGATGCAAGCTATTTATTGACTTCCCATTTACCCTTCTCTTTTTTTTTTGTTACCATTATAGTTTGTAACCACTTAAACATTTCGGTAAATAAACCATGGCAACTTATTATTAATTATGCGGGTGACTGCCATGAGCATGTGTTCGTGTATGATTTAATATCTCTGACTGTCTCTCTGTCTGTCTCGCTGTCTGTCTCTGTCTCTTGGTCTGTCTCTCTGTCTCTGTCTGTCTGTCTGTCTGTCTGTCTGTCTGTCAGTCTGTATCTATCTATCGATCTATCTAACTATCTATCTATCTATCTATCTATCTATCTATCTATCTATCTATCTATCTATCTATTATCTCTATCTAACTATCATTCACGCACTCTCTCCCTCCCTCCTTCCCTCCCTCCCTCCCCCTGTCTGTCACCCTGTCTGCCTGTCACCCTGTATGCATCCTAGAGGTATGTCTGTCTGTCTGTCTGTCTGTCTGTCTGTCTGTCTGTCTGTTTGTCTGTCTGTCTGAGGTTATCTTTGTATACATGATTACTTCATTGACTTGTCATATCAAATGCCACGAAACATACCCAATCAAGAACACACAACTGTTGCCGAGATATTTGTCGCATCTCAGTGTATTAGTTGTATACATTGTTATGTCGCAAATCATATTGATGCTATATACGAGACCATATACCCTCCGTCAACGTTAGTGGACGGTCTATGGCTCGACTTTGTCGTCGTTCGCATACATATTATCCTGGCTAGTAAATATTACATGTCACGTATCATGATAGAGTGCCACCTACGTCTGTATATTGCATTTGTTAAAAGGATCACATCAGTGAAACAAACTGAGTTGAAATCAAATGGTTGGTTTTATTCGCTTATACACTGATTGTACAATTCTTTTTTCAGAATTGGTCACTGTATCCTTAATTTAATACCATCTCGACAGGGAAATGGTCGCTGACATCGTATGCCTATATGGAGAAAGAAGAAGAAAAAATATAAAATTCACTTTGTAGATGTCATTAAGATACACAAAGGTTTCAAATATATCAGATGGGATTTTTTTTTTACATTTTTACTGTTCTGAGGAGAGTAACTAAATCAAGAAATAGATCTAGACTGTCATCAGTTGTTGTCACAATAGGGCTTTGATGACACAGGCAATGATTAGATGTTGTCCCCTGATATTGTCTTTTGTTCAGCCATGGAAAATACAAGTGACCTAATTATGAGAAGGCCGTGGCATTGCGAATCGAATCGAAAAATGAGTAGTAACAGGCTTTAATTCCTTGGGTCAAGAGTGCTTTCTAGCTGCATGACGACAAATATTAAGAAATATTACATATTTATACCCTGGCATGCAGCAGTTATGTAAACCATGAAAGGTACCAGTGGTGACGATTTGATTGATGTTTTAAGCATCTCGGAACCAATGACATAAACACACATTATTTTTTACGTAAACGAACCGGATATAAATCCCATACATTTTTGTTCGAATGAGTTCAATTTGGTTTGCGTTAATACAAATAGATATTATCCCCAAACATTCCCTAATATTTGTCTTCCATTCAGCCAATTGCAAGGAAAATACGAGAAGCATATGACCCTGGAGAAGACTATTGGGCAATAATATAATTCAACCCCTCAGGCATAATCAGTATGAAAAGTTGGGGAAAATAATCAATAGCGATTTGGATATTTTGAGTACCACAGAGCCAGTTTATAAAATCCGTATCTTCATCAAGTTTCTATTCAAAGACAATGGATTGACTTACACATGGTATAATGCCATATGTATAATCAATCGTCGTCAAAGTCTATATGGCGGGAAACCTAGCCAGTCATTATACCATGCACGAGCCAGATTCAACAAAAAAATATGGAATATATACTCTGGTCGTTCTACATCAGGGCAAGGCGCATGTATGCCATCACAACGTGTGTCTACGTTCTGCTGTGTTCGAAATATGAGTCGAAACGCTTAAAATTGCGATTACTTTCTTCCGATTTTTTATATATTTTACTGGCGATGGTGTTATATAATTATATTATTCCCAATATTTTTCTTCGTGCAGCCGAGGAAAATACCCGTGATCGCAGGACACTCATATTTTCCTCGGCTGAACGAAGAAAAATATTCACATTTATCTATTCATGGTGATATTCCAATCTGAGGAAACAACACCGTGACAGGGCGCCCTCAGACATCGTCGCGGCCAATCTAATTGCACCAGATCAATGACGTCTGAGCGACACAACGTACCTTACAGTCTAAGCTCAGACCATTATAGAGAATCAATAGTGGTCTGAGGTCTAAGTCAGTGTGATTCAAATCTAATGTAGTGAACTTGACTCGATTTCTTTCATTTCCTCTTATTTTTATTGTCGTTTGTTCTTTTTAATTCTCCGAGCGCCTTGTACCTACGGATGTATTCCCTACATCAGAATTTCATCAGATTGAGTCTAAGTTTACATATTTCGTTTCCATTTCACTATCACGTGACCGTTTCTCCACTAACGTACGGCATGTCTTTGTGTTTTTCTATTATCAGTGAGGATGGTGGAATCGAGGAGAAAAGAGTTGCTAAGAAACCCAAATATATAGAATAGATTGTGTCTTCCTACAGTTTTCATATGAAATAAGGTAAGTTGTACAACGTGTATAAGATTCTAAAGCCATAACTGAGACCATGACTATAGTATATTGTCTGACGTGAATTTCTATCTATATTATTAATACCGGTATAGCAGTCCAAGTTGATTTAGGTTTTTAGAACTTTCTGGGTCACACTTTTTGAAAACAACAACAACAACAACAACAACAACAACAACAACAACAACACCGACGACGACGACGACGACGACGACGACGACGACGACAATGACGACGACAACAACAACAACAACAACAACAACAACGTATTTAACAACAACATTACATCATTATTACATTCACATAAAACATACATATATTAGTGATTATAGTAGTAACATGACAATATAAAATCACATCCTCTTACTAATTACCACTTTTCTGTTCTTTTCTACCATTGCAGGTTGTCTACTAGTAGACTAGATTTCATTGCCAGTAAATTTTAATCAAGAGAAATACTTCTACGATTTTTTGTTATTTTTTTTGAATGCAACAATATTGCAGATGGATTTTACTTATATAATTTTAGACTATAATATATGAAGAATTTTGATACAATAAACTATTTTTGTATCAATTCAAAAATTTGACTATGATCTCATTTATTTCAGTTACTCAAAACTTTCCCTTTTAAAGCAAAATGTTCAAGAAGGCGTCTTCCCTTTAGACTATCAAGTTGAGACCAACATACGTAGAATGTGCTGATTAGTTTATATAGTTGTTTCACCGAGAATTCACTTTTATCATAATTATTTCATCATTTAATTCATGGCAAAACGATAAAAAATATTTCTGAATCATTCAAAAGTTGACTACATTTAAACTGTTTATTTATATATTTCTGATGGCCCTACCGAACCTATGATATTTTGAATCCAACCAAAATATTTTCAGCACTTGCAAATTGGTGACGCCCTCATAGCCAGACCAGAAAAAATCGTTGTTGTACATCACAAGTACGTGTCCGGGACGAAAACTACTGTTGTTTGCTACATACAGTATCCTTCTTATTTACTTTGATTGTCATTTCTAAGACATTCATACTCAGTCTGTTAGTAAACGTGTGATTAAGAACTGAAAGCCTCTCCAATGTGTACACACACATACACATACACGCACATACACGTGTACATATACATACACACATATATTACATACGTACGTACGTACATTCATACATACATACATACATACATACATACATACATACATACATACATACATACATACAAAATATATACATACATACATTCATACGTACGTACATTCATACATTCATACATACATATATACATACATACATACATACATACATACATACATACACACACAGATACACATGCACATCCACAGACAGACAGACAGACAGACAGACAGACAGACAGACAGACAGACAGACAGACACAACTAAAACCAACGAATTAAAAGTTATATAGTCATTATTTTTATTCGACCATTTTAAATGAATAACAATGTGTGATATGAAACTACAGATTCTTTTCAAAACGAAATGGATCAAATGTGAGATGGCCAATGCTTGTAAGAGCGCCCTCAATGTAAAACATGTACATAAGTCATATCATGTTCAAGAGATGGTGATTAGATTATTTGGCTCTTCTTTATCTTGACATTTACAGATTAAAAAACTGTCAATAGACAGTTCTCCTAGTTTCGACCAGATTTTGAATTTTATATCTTTATCTTCCAATGTATGAACTCTGTTTTTATATTAATTTAACACCGGATGTGTAAACAAAATTAAGACAAGCACAGTTGACGTGAAACACAGTTAATATAGTAAATTGAGCATTCTTCCTGATCTTTGGTTTGGTGTCATTCATGCATCGTCGTAAAACAATTTCATGACCTTTTACGGCACTGTACAAGTATGAAATTCCTGAGATGTTGGCTAGCTTAGCTAACTGTATGTGGTCGCGAGAGCAGAGATACATTACGTCACAGTCACTTGTGAGCTAATATTCTATTCCAGGATGCTAATATTCTAGTTTAGGATGATCATAATACAAAATAATGATGAAGTTATGTATATACGATAATTATTTTAAAAAATACCGTCGATAGCAATCACCGGCAATGGTATTTTTTTAAAATGATAATCGTATATACCTGATAACGTCATTATTTTGTATTGTGGTCATCCCAGACTAGAATATGACCATCCTGAAATATAACATTAGCTCACAAGTGACTGTGCATTACGTGTATGGGCTCTTGAAATAAAACGATTCCTTGGCTGGTTCCGTGGATACTACGCATTTAAAAGTTAGTGAAGGAAGTAATAATTTTATTATTATTGGCTACGACATGAGAAAACAGAAAAAAACATACAATTCCTATAACTACGTGTATGTCAACCTAAAGAGTGAACGATTCGCAGTTGTACAGAAGTAAAAATAGCACCCGCAACGACATGTTTTTTCGGCCCCTCATGATCATAGTAATGATTCTAATCCATAGCTATATCTTAATAGACTTTACAGCACCGTGCCGATGTCCAATCTATCATTTTACCACCGTTGCATCCTGCGTGACAGTAGCATCGAGATCGACCGTGATGTGTTTGGATGGTGTAGGAGCCACACGCCATGCCACAACTACACCCAGTCACTATGTAACCTGTAAACAGAGTAAATTTTTGATTAATACGTCCTCTTTTGTCATAGTTTGTATATCACTGAGCGGAAACTTAAAAAATCACATATATCTGCACCAAATATATCGGTATTTTATATGCACACACACAGACGCACACACACAGACAGACACGCACGCACACACATACATACATACATATATATATACATTTGTATATATATATATATATATATATATATATATATATATATATATATATATATATATATATATATATATATATATATATATATATATATATATATATATATATATATATATATATAGTTTTGGTAGTACTGGAACTCTTTCTTGGTTGTAACTGAAAGAGTTCCAGTACTACCAAAACTATTGCGCTCTGCCACTGCGGTATAGAGCACTGTCTTAGCAGATTGATACTCACCGAGTTATATATATATATATATATATATATACACACACACTAACAGACAATTACTATAACGAATTTAAAAAAAAATCTTAAGTTCCTTTTTTCAGTTGTGCTTCCTAACCCAATTTCAAGATAAGAGAAAGTACACAATCCCTTACCTACAGGACACGTTGCATAATTGCGGGCAAGTTGACCATCGATCCCTTTATTAATACATTGCAAACTTGCACCTGAAAGAAAGGAAAAGATATACGTATGATGTATAAATAAGGATTGTATTATGTTACAGAAAACTCTCGTGTATAATATAGTCAAAAGCGAATCATTTTCTCTCTGCTTCTGACTCTCTCACTGTCTACCATTTCTGTAAAAAAATAATTGTCCGTATCTCTCAATTTTTGTGTATTTCTGTTGATCTACCTGTACTCCCTCCCAGTGACTACCCGAATCGTCATTTCAAACAACAAACAAGCAAACCAAACTAACTAACAAACAAACAAACAAACAAACACAATATACAAATGTAGAATGTAGAATTCAATGTAGAATATAGTTTGGAATACATATGTGTGCATTGACCGGTGGGGGAGGGGGGAAGGAACACCATGACATGTACTTGTTCAATACACATGCAGGTGTACAAGTATTACTGTGTAAGAGCGGGACTGTAAAGACAAATATATATGATCATTGCAGTATCAAACTGTAAACCACATACCGTGTATTGAAGGTGTCAGAGATAAGAAAACAGCACCAATCAAAGTTAACAGGATCAAGTTAGTCTTCATATTATACTCGAAAGCTAGAAAGGAAGAAAACAAACAAAACCTTAAATTGCTTACTTTCAAAATATCAGAGGATAATTTCCCAAGATTTGGTGTTCGGTGTGCAAGGTATCAACACTAATTTGCAGCCTTTTAGGCCAAAAAAAAGAAATAATTGTTTCTGGTCAGCGCGCGCATCACAAATACTCCCACGTCGATTTTTTACATGTTTGTCCAGCCCATGCAGTCTGCACTGAGATCCGGGGGGGGGGGATACAACAATAACCCTCCGTACATTAATTCACTGATAAAGACACTTCGAGAGATAATAGTGAACTAGAAAATGACCGTCGGACATTTGCCCCACATATACATACACACTTGCTCTAAAGGTCTAAATAAAAAGAACAGTACGTAATTGCCATAAATCGGATTGAGTGACAGGTTTGACAATATAAAAATGAATTGCATCGTCGCACCACTTTAGACAAAATGCCCTGACCAGAAACACCACTTTTTATTTTTGGCCTTAGGTTTAGTGTTCCATCGATTTGAACGATTAACGGTATAATGATTTGTGACTGTTTTTGTTACGCGGGTGCAGTCTGTAACTATGTGACTCTCTCTAGTGTTTAGTTTGTTAAATGAGACGCTGTGTAACTCTATAACCTTAGACGGTTACTTGTAGTTACTTGATGGTTAATTGAGAATTCGTATGTGATAGAAGAGTAACATGTCTTGATCTCATTTTTGAGTACCGATAAATATTCGAAAAACCTACTTGCCTCGTTCTCAGCCCAAGTTCACGAAATATCGCATCAGTGGAGATGACAGACAAAATAGGAGACGAAACTTTGAAGGTAAAATGAGACACTCTACAGACAAAATAAAACAGTTCAATATACTTACCTTGAAAATGCTAAGAAGTCGTCCGTTAGACAAGGTAAAATGTAGTACTGTAATAGTAGGACAACGGATCCGTCTCACGAAATCGTCTGCACGGCTGTTCACTCTGCCTGAAAGAATTGCACTACAGTGTTGAAGACAATCAATCGTATGACTTGCTTTATCCTCCCACTCTGCAGTTTTATAAAGTAGACGTGATCAAATTCCTAGAAATATTTTATTTGTTAAAACTATTAGGTGAATTGTAAACATCCGGTTTTCTACTAAAAGCATCACGCTCACGAAGTGCACCCTCTATCGACGTAACTGCATACTCTGCTAGGCACTCGTAAATCCATTCTCCCTGTGGGGTAAACCATTTGTTTTCTGAGAGGAGGGCTGGAGGATAGGACCCAATAACAATTTTCTTCGGCCACCGTGCACCACGGCAGCAATTCCCTTTTTCCAAAACTATATGACTATAGCAATCAAAATCTGTCCTGTAAGTAGCATGACTTCGGAACAGGCTGAGAGACGAGTGTAGTCTGGTGGTCAAAGGTCAAATGAAAAGACAGCTCGAGATCGTCAGATTGTAAATGAAATAATCCAAGTTTGTTTACATCCTACCAATACCAGTAACTTTGAACTTCCTGTTTCTCAAGAATTGTTTATTACTTATGGAAAAGGTAATACTTCCGGCATGTCCCATCACCGACAGTTTCCCTCCGTGTTCACTTGTCAGTCGGGCGATGCATGGGTGCCGGCGGGGAGAGACTGCACATGTGTACAGAACTTGTAAATTCAAATACAAACTAACACTGTGTAAAGTGTTCCATCTCCACCAGTAACGTCTACAAATTAGTACAACACATAGTTGTGGATACTGGCAGAATAAAGCAGAATCTATGTAGAATCCAAACGTGTGCCACATAGTATAAAGTGACCCGGGATATTGTAGTGGAATACACAGTGGATTCTAAATCTGGGTTCTGGTTTGGCTTGGAGCTTTAGATTTACAGGTATTTAGTGGAATACACAATGTGATTCTAAAGCTATTGTTCTCATAGATACACAATGTCGACACACCAGGCACATGTCAAGGTCAGAAAGTGTCATGGGTTTATTATGTAAGTATACATGTCTTGCTGCTTTGGAAAACCATGGAAGTATAACTTTGGGTTATACTTCCAAGAGAAAACATAATAGTTTCTTTACAGACTGCAAGATATGTCGTGTTGTTGAGCCCTTGAGTGCTGGCTGATAGCTTTACAAGAATGTCGTATCTTATTACAGACTACTATGACAGATTTGACAGGATTCATTGGCCTATTAGAAGACTATGATACCGCCACACATAACATTATATAAATCTTGGATACGAGTGATACCACCATGTTCAAATGATACAACATTTACAACAGCTGGCAAAACCGTATAGACAGTGGAGGGACCACTCCACTATGTCAAAGCCTATAGGTAGAAATACAGTATAAATATTAATTGTTCGAGAGCTGGTTTAATATGTAGTTTTCATTGACAATTTACATATATGTCTATTATGTTATGTAACTAGTTGTTGAAAATGAATACAGTGCTCATCATTTGTTTACCGCGCTGTCTGTCTGTCAACCTGTCTGTCTGTGTGGTTGTCCTTTGTCTGCTTGCCTGTCAGCCTATCTGCCTGCCTGTTAACCTGTCTGTCTGTCTGTCTGTCTGTCTGTCTGTCTGTCTGAGGTTATCTCTGTTTACATGCCTTGTCATATCAAATGCCACGAAACATACCTAATCAAGAACATACAACTGTTGCCGGGATATTTGTTGTGACTCAATTTATTAGTGTATATATTGTTATGTCGCAAATCATATTAATACTATGCTAGAGCAACGTCGGTGGTGGGTCTATTGCTAGACATGGTCATCCGCATAAATCCTGGCCTGTAAATATTACGCGTATCATATTGGAGCGCCACCTACGTCTGTATATTGCATTTGTTTAAAGGATCACATGAAACAATTGGGTTGAAATCAAATAGTTGGTTTTATTCGGTCATACACTGATTATATACCACTTTCAACATTGTACAATTTTTTTTAACTTCATTATTTGACACATATTGTAAAACCAGTATTGGCCACTCTATCCCTAATTCAATACCATCTCGACAGGGAAATGGTCGCTGACATCGTATGCCTATGGAAAAAGCAGAAGATGACAAAATGTAAAATTATCTTTTAAGATGTCAGCAAGATACACAAAGGTTTCAAATATATCATTAAATTTTGATGTTCTGAGGAGAGTAAGTAAAACAAGCAATAGATCCCCAGTTATTGTCACTATAGGGCTTTGATGGCACAGGTAATCGGATTAGATGTTAACCCCTGATATTGTCTTTTGTTCAGCCAAGGAAAATACAGGTGACCTAAGAAGGCCGTGTCACTGCTAATCGAATCGAAAGTTAAGTAGTGACAAGCCCTTGGACCACAAGTGTTTTCAGGCCGCATGAAGACAAATACGAAGAAATTATACATATATATATATATATATATATATATATATATATATATATATATATATATATATATATATATATAACTTAACACTGAGTTTCTATATATGAATAATATCATAAACCATACATATCATGAACCATATATATATATATATATATATATATATATATATATATATATATATATATATATATATATATATATATATATATATATATATATATATATATACAGTGAAAAGTACTAATATTGACAACTTAACTTTGAACGCTTTGATTGATGTTTTAAGCATCTTGTCGGAACCAATGACATAAACACACATTGCCGTGACGTAATTATAAATCCTACATATTTTTGTTCGAATGAGTTCAATTTGGTTCGATTTGATACAAATCGATATTATTCCCAATTATTTTTTCTTATTCTCTAATATTTGTCTTTGTCGAGCCAAGGGAAATACGAGAAGCATATTGATGACACGGGAGAAAAATATTGGGCAATGATATAATTTAACCCCCTTAGACATAATCAGTATGAAAAGTTGTGGAAATGGCGAATTAGATATTTCGAGCACCACAGAGCCAGTCACTAAAATCCGTATTTTCTGTTCAAAGATGATGAATTGCCATGTGTATAATCAATCGTCGTCAAAGTCTAGATGGCGGGAAACCTAGCCAGCTATTATAGATCATTATATGCACGTTCTAGATCAGGATAACACGTACGCATGCATGTCACAACAATGTGTGTCTTACATCACTGCTTCTGCTGTGTTCGAAATATGAATCAAAGCGCTTACAATTGTCATTATTATCCCCGATTTTTCTTTAATATAACTTATTTTTAATGTTAGTGTATATACAAGTGGACTTAAGCAATTGCCTTTGCAAGTTCGGCTTTTAAAGGTATTGACTACCGGTGTGTGGTTGAATAGAGCGATCGAACACAAATAACTCTTACCAATTCGTAGTCTAAACCATAGTATGTATCGTAGTAAAATACGGCACTGCTAGTTGGATCTACGGCACTGGTCAATGCTGCACCAGCAACAACAAGTCTGACATTACGAGAGATAGATGCAAAAAAAAAAGAATAAAAAACAAATTATGAAATTAATATTGATCCTGGAATAAGAAATGCTCAATTTCTTGTTGTTGGAAGTTTTCCTATGATTTCATCGATTCACTCAGCGAGACTAATTCCACTACACCCCCCTCCCCAACCTGCACAGTCCAGCGAGTTTCCCCAGTTCTCTGAACGTCGGTTAAAGGTAGCCAGCTGCAGATACTAGAATGTTCAGCAAAAAGTGGCAATGCCGGTGTGCCGCAAAGAGGTATGGTGGGTTTTACGTCGATGGCAACTCTGATTGACAGGTAATGAAAACCTAACGATAAATGGTATAATATTTTACCTGTCGTAAGCACAGTGAGTTGACGACACAGTGGTGTCGTCGTCATCCTCAATCAACCAAGTAAAACGAGAATCGGTACGAAGACGAATGTATGGCCATTCAGATGACTTGACGTAACTACAGTCGGCGTTATAGTCACCAGCGATCAATACATCCTAAAATAAATATATCATTGACGAAAATTAGTTAACTGTAAACATATAACTATAGTGTTCTGAATCAATAACTTCAGGATTATCATTGATATTGTAGAACTATATCTAGTATGTTTGCATGTTTTGTTCAAAGATCTAGATAATTTGTGAATGGACTTCTACATGTATATCATGTATCCTGACATTCTGTGTATGTTTAAAAGTCAAAACAAACAAACAAACAAACAAACAAAAACACACACACACGTACGTACGTACATACATACATACATACATACATACATACATACATACATACATACATACATACATGCATACATATACACATACATATACACATACATACATACATACATACACACACACACACACACACACACACACACACACACACACACACACACACACACCATGATTCTATTACTAACCTGTAAACGCCATCTTTTCACAATGTCATCATACACGTCAGTGAGTGAGTCGATTTCTTGAACGGCGATGTCAGGATCTACATGAATGGCGGCAATGGCGAAATCTTCAACGGCTGGAATAAAGAATTGCATATATTGCATATAATTAAATACTAATCATAAAGTCATGCCAATGAATTAAACAATGTTAGTTGATATGACGTTACGCTTTACAGCTAGAAGTTGCACACTACTACATGTAGTTCGGATGTGAGTATATTGATAAAGGTAAAGATGATAACTTACCTAAAACATTTCTGAATCTTAATCTCAGATCACTAGACCTATTCGTTTCCATTCAAAGTATTGTTTTGTTTTGATTTGCATTGATGTCATTTTAATTATAATATTGGAGTGATAATTTCCCGCTCGCTTTACTCTGACGACACATGAGACATACCTAATTTAGATGAGTACAAATTGTTACGACACCCCCTTCCCCACCCCACAAAAAATGTTTAGATAATCTATGAATTTTCGCAAGACCCAAGGGGCGATCGCATTATGTCACACAAGCTCAATAAACAAAATTCGTTGGTTTAGGCCAAAACACCGGCCCCTCCCACAATTTTTCTACTACGGAATTATCCGGCTATAATGAAAATTGTAGCGGTTATACCACCGTGTGATCAGTGCATTGTAACAAATTAGTAAACATTAAAATATTAATGGCAGCCCAGTACTGTGTATCACATTAGCAGTAAATTATAATCACAATTTACCAACATCTCTAAGTAGTAAATACAGAACCTGTTATCATCACGGTTGAAGGTGGGAATTTTTTTCTAAATCATGTTGTGAGAAGAGCAAAAGTAAAGTTCAACAATCGCATTAAAGCAGGGCCCCTCCCTAAACGAACAAAGTTCGTTTATTTAGCTTATGTGACATCGCGCCATCGTCTCTAATGAGACTGCTGCGTTGGGGGTGTAGTTTTCAAGGTGACGTCATAAATAGAATGTAGATCTCTCTTACCTGTAAAACTGGATAAAAACCGCACCACAAATGGTTCACGTGCAAATTCGTCTGTATAGTCATCTACGCCGTCGTCATAGTGATAACTATCGGTCACACTCAGTTTGTCGATCCTGGCATTCATAATGATTTTGAAAAGTACTTTAAAAACAGATTTGAGCGATGCAAAAAGAACACCATTGATGATGAAATTGATGAAATAATAACGTAACATCGTTTATATTGATAATGTGACGTTGTTGGAATCTAGTTTGGAAGCTCGAAGCGACTCTACTAGCTTTTGGCTGAATCACTCCGACGTCATCAGTATAAATGATGTTAAGTCGTATTATAGTGACATTGTATTCCAAAAAGGTAACTTTATCACAAGCATTATAGCTGTTGAATAGAAATCAGAGACTGTAAGATACGTCGTGTCGCTCCGCCCTCACCGGCCTCCACTTTTACCTGTAAACGAGCGAGAGCGGTTGACCGACGTGTGAGGGCGCCCGTCACGGCGTACGTTACTGACTAAAGTGGCATTTTATCAGTGGTGGACCGAATAAAAAATGGCTTTGAAGGTGCTGAAAAGTCTTCTCCTTATAACGCTATCAAAATGAGATTTCAGATACATTTGATCACATCACACAGCGGGATACAAAAATCACAAATTAAACACGTGATATTCACCGTGACGTCTACAGTTTTTAACAGATGTCTGTCTTGAAGAACTGTTCATCAGTATTTTTATGTAAATGATAGTGTAATAAGGAAAATATTTTCAAAGCCACTGGCAATGTTAGCAATCTACCACTGATAAAACGTTATTACAGTATGATTACAGCATTTCCTATTCAACAACAACAACAACAACAACAACAACAACAACAACAACAACAACAACAATGGTTGTAAAAGAAATTAAAAGTCGCACACCGGAGACTGTTACTTTATTGTGTCTTGAGACTCTTAATTCGGCATTGTTTCATACAGACTTACCGGTAGAAGAACGCATACTGTTCCTTGTAGCTTGAACGACCAAGACGATCACTTATGATCATAGCATAGGCATTATTGGAGACGCTGAAATAAATGAGAAAACTAAATTCAAATGGCATTCAATAAGAACCTTTATACAGCGACACTGCAAGGTGGCATGGGATGGAATCAATGAAACCCCAAACTACGATGGTCTCATATTGAGCAGATAGTTTCAAATTCATTTTTCTCCGTAATTGTTCGTAACATATATAAATCAAATAATCACTCTATGAGATGATATTTTCCTATGTAAACTATTGTTTTTCCCACAATACGCCAAAGCATGGCATGGCATGGTGCGATGAGGCTAACGACATGTCGATAAGGCCTAACAAAAAAACTCGTGTGGTTCCGATTACGCTCAATTTTAGAATAGATTGAGTAGGTAGATTTTTAATTCAATTTTTTTTTAATTTTCTTACTATCTAGTTTAGGTAGGGAGTTATGTTTTCCATTGCTTTCCAAATTGTCTCTGTGTTATTGGTTTCTTCCCATCAGATGGACATCCATTACAGACTGGAAAAACAGTTTTATATTTTCTTTTTAAGTTGATGTCAGTTTCTGCATCCATTATTTCCTGCAAGGCTTCACAATTTTCGAGGTTTTATTACTTTTTTCTCGAATACGTAAAACAAAAGTTTAGGCGGGTCGGCGTGAAAAACTAGGTGGGTGTAGGGTAAACGGAACCATTTTTTTAGGCGATGCGAGGTGATGAGATGTGATTTGATGTGATGTGGTGTGATGTGGTGTGGTGTGGTGTGGTGTGGTGTGGTGTGATGTGGTGTGGTGTGGTGTAATGTGCTGTGCTGTCCTGTAATGCGATTAGATGCGATGCGATACAATGCGATGTGATGTGATGTGATATGATGTGATGTGATGTGCTGTGATGTAATGTGCTGTCCTGTGATGCGATGCAATGCGATGCATTACAATGCGATGTGATGTGATGTGATGTAGTGTCCTGTGGTCTGCTGTGGTGTGATGCGATGCAATACGATGTGAAGGTATGTGATCTGATATAATATATGATGTGATGTGACGTGATGCGATGTGATGCGATGCAATGTCATGTGATATATTGTGATGTGATGTGGTGTGGTGTGGTGTGGTGTGGTGTGGTGTGGTGTGGTGTGGTGTGGTGTCTAGTGTTGTATTGCAATGTGTCATGATGTAATGTATTTGTGATGTGAGGTGATGCATGTGATATGATGTGATTTGATCTGATACTGTGTCGTATTTTATAATGCAATGTGATAAGAAACTGCAAACTTTTCAAACAAAGCAATAACGACGCATGGATATTTATACAAGGATATTCAAATTCCTCTTCAGGGCGACATGGCTATCTATACCACCAGAGGGCGTCATTTAATAAATAGATGTCATAGTTTACCCGTTGACTAGGTCCAGAAGTTCTTGAATTGCCTCACCAGATTTATCTCGTATTTCTTGAATAACAATGACGTCATAACGAACACAGATCTGAGAGAGAGAAAAACAACACGTTCTTCAATAAATGTTATCTAGTTCATCAATATTTCCATAAACTGTATCCAGTGTAATTGAAGTTACCGTATTTACATAATGTATTCGGTGGATTAATACAGGTGAATTTTTTCCACGATAATAATGTCAACAGTAAATTTTGAAAACACTCTACAAATTACGTCATAGCATGATGGTTCATTTGGTTACCATAACTACGATGCCACAGTTGAAATGCTTACTGAATTAACCATGTTTTATATTTAGTAATTAGAATAATATATACAATTCTAAAGTTGAAACAAAATAATACAGAAATACTATCAGTTTTTGACCATGTCCCTTTCATACTTAAATCTCATGTCAACGACCTTGTAGTGATATGATCAACAGTGTAGGAAGTCGAATTGAGGATAACATAAGTCAAAGTAAAACATGTCTGTCTTTGGTTCTTAGAGTTATTACAGATTATTTTCTCATTCAACCTCAGGCCAAGTATGTATTTTTGTTGTTTAAAAATTTCATGTGAAACGTGACTGTATGGCATGTTATGATCTCATTGACATTGTATGTTTATCGTACATTAAAGGGGCACAAGCTGAGTTTATAGCTTGGGTGTAAATAATTGTTGCTACATATTTAAAAAGTACTCATAGTAGTCTACTAGTACTCACTGAAGTTTAATTAAAATAATCACTTGCAATCAACTGAACGCAAACCTAACATTAAATTGAAAACTTATAAATAATGACGGTATTTACGTATGCAAAATTGTTGTTGAGGAAACCCCTACTAATTATATTAGCGTATGCAATTAACTGTTCTGCCAATGTCAGACGACACCGTGTCACAGAAGGCATGCATCGACATACACGCCATGATACTAGAATTAGTTTAATCAAGGTTATAAGTGTTTTCACTTGAGTAAAAAGTTTATAAACTCAGCTTGTGCCACTTTAATAGATATTATGGCAAATCAAATTCTCAAGAACGTTTTACTATAGTATAGCTTATAACAATTATCAAACACCATCGTTGACAATGCTGTGTAGACATTCTCACAAGCCTCAGCGTATTCATTTTTCCAGTTGATTCAGAAGCACCTCTGCGAGAGGGCGTCCTATAACTTTGAGCCACCGTAAAGAGGACTCTGATGTAGCCAGTTTTACAACAATGAATTTAGACTGATCGCTGTGGGTTAGGTTTGATCATGTTAGTGGAGGGTCTATGGTTTAATGCTGTATGTGTATGTGTATATGTATATGATATTTAAGATATTTCGATACTTGTTTTTCAAAAACTTCGCATGCTTTTGGAGATGGAATATGAAATTAGCGTTATAATATGATTTTCTATATCAATCTTGGTTTTTTTGTCGTTTGCACTCGTGATCATGGGGATCCGGTATGATAGATTAAAAATAGACGTCTAAGCTTATTATTAAATGCGGGTACTTATAGGCCTAAAAACAATTGTGTGGTTCCGATTACGATCAATCTTAGAATAGGTGGGGTAGGTAAATTTTCTTCCCATGGCATGTGTGAGCGTCTAGTTCAGGTCCTGATCTTTTTCGTTGTTTTCCATATGGTCTCTGTGTTATTCCAAACAGATGTACGGCCATTACAGACAGTTTATTACAGAGAGTTTTATGTTGTCTTTTTATAACTTGATGTCAGTTTCCGCATCCACTACTTCTCGCGAGCTTTCACAATTTTCGCTATTTTATCATTTTTTTCTCGAATTCGTAAAAGAAAGTTTAGGGTCGGCAGTGAAATACTAATTGGGATCGGGTAACCGAAACCAGATATTTTTTAGGCCTTAAATAGGGAGAGACCCTCCAAAGATAGTCGATAGAATGAAAGGCATGCAGTTATGGTTAACTGTGTATGCACGTTCTGGTTTAATTTATTTAATGTGTATTTACACTGAACAGCTCCCAGCTGCAGAATGTTTACTGAAGTGCGCAGAATGAGGCTGCACATACATATGTACATGGATCCTATTTTGGCAGTACACAATAATAAGAGTTAGTTTGTTCCGACGTAACTGGCAGTTTAAATAATTGAGGCGTTCTTCGAGTATTTTGGTTCCCTAAAACATGTGACTTGAAGTCACCGGACACTTGGTGAGAGGTCTTACACTGAGTTCTTGGAGGTGATTAAGTAGTTAAATGATGTAAGAATATTTCAATTTGAAAGTAAAGTAACTACCAAGAACCATAAAGTTACAGACTGTGGTCCTTTAACTTTGAAAGAGACAACGAAGCAGTTTGATGCAGCTGATCGATGAGTTCAAGGTTGACTGATGCAATACGTCGACAACACTAGACGAAATGAACAAAACGGTACGGTACTCGGTCAGAGCACGTGTGAACCTATACCATCTGGCAACTGATAAATGATAAGATTATTTGAGGGCCTGACTAATTTGTTATTTTCTAGTGATCCGTTCATATTTGTATATGTAAGGCTTGTAGCTTTTGGCCGGTGGCCACCAGTACTAAACAAACGATTGATTGATTGATTGATTGATTGATTGATTGATTGATTGATTGATTGATTGATTGATTGATTGATTGATTGATTGGTTGGTTGGTTGGTTGGTTGGTTGGTTGATAAGATTCAATTTTGCTTTTCATCGGCGTTCTAACTAGCTGATTTATTGATATGAAATACTATGTGACATTTCGTGATTAACACATCGAATCGAAGTGCCTAAGTGTCAACTATACGATGGCCGATACGGTTCTTCAAAATTCAAAATTATCCCGGGAGATGTACTTTTTACGGATTTTGAATTTTGAATTCGGAAGATACATCGTACACTTGAATTGGCACTAAAACTGTGTGATATACATTATTTTTTCAGTCCTACGGTTTACATATACTTAATTGTTATTACATACCGATATAGATTTTAACTTGTGAATGTAAAATGTACAGTAAGGAGTACTTTGTAAAAAGAACGCAAACGTTTAACCGTTGTTGAAGACACAAAATACTCAATATGATCATCTCTCTTGTCGCTGTTATAAATTCAATGTTGTTTCACGTTAATCTTTCAAGTAGGAAGCCATGACAAAATTGTTTTGTTAATTAAAAATCCAAAATAAAAGCCCAAACCTTATCCATATGGATATGGTAACTTTAAGAGTTTGCTATTACTTTGTTCAAGAAAACGCAAACCCAATCACAGTTAAAATCAAGTAAAAAAAAACCCACGTTTTAGAAGAGAGATCAAATATGATATCAACATTGAGTTATCTAACAGAATCGAATCCAATATGGCTGCCAAATACTAAATGAAAAAAATGTAAGATTGGCGATTACTTTGAAAACAAAATTAAGAACCCAAAATTTCTTTTATTATTTCAAAAGAATACGGTTTTCTGAAGTGTGGAGATTTTAGATTTTTTTTTTTAAAAATGACGGTACCAAGGTGCATTAAGAGTAAGATCAATAGGATGGGCCTTGGACCTCGATTAGTTCAGAAAGAACTATAGTCCTTGGTCCTCACCAGAATTTTATTTTGTCCCTAGACGTTGTATTTTTTTTCTCTCTTTCATTTCTATATATTTATTCAATATCTGTATAATCTGTATAAGTTCTGGTGAAATAAATTTCAATTCAATTCAATTCAATTCAATGTAGGATAAAAAACCAAAATTCTTATACAATGTAGTTGGCCTCAGACCCCCTCCCCCCCCCCCCCCATTTTAACTAAATTGGCCAAAATTGAAAATTATTCAGACGGCACAATCAATTTCAAATCATCATGTAGTAGTATGTAGTACTATAAATAGAAAGCCAGTATGTAGTAGAATATAGTGATATGTATGTAGTTAAGAAAACATCCTTCCTTTGTAGACACTTTCCTTATTCTAGTGCCATGCATTTACTATAGGGATAATTCTTCTATTTCTCAATTTGACGACAGTGGTGTAGACATATTACATTCAGGGGTACTAACAGATCCATTAAAAGTAAAATCTCTAAAATGGCGAAAAGAAACACCCCAAAATAAAAGAATTTACTTTTTTATCCTACATTGAACTATTGATCTCGCCACTAATTCGGTTATAGCAAAAAACACCAAAAACAGTTCCATTACTTACATCTACAAGGATCGGCACTACTTCAGGCTCGGACATCTTACTAACACCGAAGGTTTTAATGTTGAAAGCGGCGATTTTCAGAGAACATGATACCGTGGTAGCCAGACAGAAGGTTACCATGCAGAATATGAGAATCTCTTTACCGGCCATTTTTCACTTCACAGAATACTCTCAGAGCGACACTGACACAGTCTATCATTCAATGTTACTTTCAACTACAAAACCTTGCCTTCCGAAATCGAGTTCTTAATTAAATTTTTATATTGATTATTTTAAGAATAATCAATATCGCTATCATTAATAACCGGTTTATGACGTAACAACACCGGATATATGGTTAGACACATGGAGATGTGTACAAGACATGTGGCATCTCATTGGTACCAACGTGAATAGAATGAAAGAAGTGGATCTCCAAAGTAAAAAAGAAATTATTATAGTAGGGTGTGTGTAATTTTAAACAGACGTGCCTAAATAGTACGCCATAACTAATAATGGAACGATTGCTTTGCAAAAATGAAAACAATGAACAAACAAACAACTAAATAAATAAATACATACATACATACATACATACATACATACATACATACATACATACATACATACATACATAAAAATATACATACATACATACATACACACACACACACACACACATACATACATACATACATACATACATACATACATACATACATACATACATACATACATACATACATACATACAACTCTTTGGTGTGAGTTGTTCTTTAGCTCTTTCTGTGCGTAAAATACGAACTTTTGACGGTATATTGTTCACTTGTACAGAAGTGTCGTAACTCAGTGCGCTCACGGTCATCTTGCCTCCACCTTGCTAAAGAATTATATTTTGATTCGAAATGATGGTGATTTCATTTATTATGGACTGTTGATCTATAACTCCAGAGACAAAGACGGATGGACAGACGGACGGACGGAATGATGAACGGGAATGATGGACGGACGGACGGAATGATGGACGGACGGACGGACGGACTAACAGCCAGACAGAGTGAAGCAGAACCACATACAGATAACCTTGTACCATTTCAAACATGGCATGGTATAGTGAGGTATTACCTAGTTTTCAAGTTGCCATCGGTGTTAGATGTTCTGCACTGTTACAACAATGGTGATTACTAGACTACCATAAACAATATTAATTAACCAAGTATTCTGCAGTCCTGAGAAATCTCATTCAATAGAATAACACACCTAATTAATATAAACACACCTTAGTCAGTACTTTAAGAAATACATTTATTTCACATTCAAGTTGTATAGCGGGCTTCTTATTAAATTGTGTTAGTTAATTAGCATTCAGCAGATATATTACCAGCTTTAATTATTCGAACGTCCTCTGGTATGAATGTACTAATTTGGGACTATAGTGTCCAAGATGATGACGTCACGTGTAAGATGACGTCACCGATGTAATGACGACATTCTGTCGCCTCGTCGTTTAGTTTATGGTCATATCTACAGAGTAGTGATCACTAACATCTTCGGCCTAAAATAAATAGAGATATGTTAAAAGTACAAGTCTACAATGATAGAGAGTTGTGCTAGTTTTGTACAAAATAATTTCTTCGAAAATCAAAGTACAACTGTCAAACAATTTCGCAATAAATGATGTCCATTGTGATTTATAAATTACACTGTATATTTTCTTCAAGTTCGTAAAGTGTACTGCATGCCCCCCCCCCCCTGGCCACCCTTGTAACAGTTATTTTCAGCATAAATACAAAATACAGTTAGTATATATACATGTATGTATGTTACAGTCAAAAGAAAAAATGACCAGTCGTATACGTAGTTTGCGATAGAACAGCGCTCTCTCAGTCGTATTATTATGATTGCAATGTATTCAAAGTGTAAATCCTTGTTTATCTGTCCCGATAAAGGTGAACCTACATGCATAGAAGAGGTATTCGACATAATTAGAATTGACTGTAAATCTAAAGATGGCAACCGGGGGGGGGGGGGGTAACTCCGTGGGTAACATTACGGGGAGGCTCCTCACAAACATTAAATCATTGAATGTGTTTTTATGCAAAATGTATACCCTTTCTGATACCAATTGCAAGTTGCATTTTAATTAGTAAAAGCCAGGGCTCCCAGGTGAACCAAGCCCTAGATCTAGTGTGGCATGAGCGACGAGAGTATGGAAGTTTTGAAGGTAGATATACCAGGTTGAAACGCTTGACTGCATAGTTTCTGTTAATTAACGCCAGTTTTGATTCACCCGACCCTTTCTCATTTAATTGACGTCACGCCCACCTTCCTCGTGATTCATCGCATCGAGCAAGGATGCTAATGACGTCAGCTGACAGCGGGTAGATTTAAAGTCACTAATAATCTGCAGCCATTTTCTGGTCGAGGATAGATATTGAATTCACATTGCAAAGCATAGACTTGGTGGTACATATCAAATATTGAAGGGTTCTAAAGCCCGTCTTTGCTTCCATAACAGGATAGAAAGAAACACAGAATACCACCAGAAAATACAATCAAATCACAAACTAAAGATCACCTATCTATGACAATCTTAAAAGGATGAAACCATGAAAAGTTTGTTAGATAAAGCTGAAAGTGTGTGTATTCTATAAACTTTTTACTTACGCATTTATTTCATCCAGAAGATCGTAGACTGTGGTCTCACTTGAATCCCTAACTTTCTGTACAGCAATAATGTCGTACTGCTTGCAGACCTATAGAAATACAACACGTGAGGTAACACCGGTGTGTTTGCTTGCTCGTCACAGTGACAATCGGGAAGAATGAGACAATGTTTACAGTATGTCAAGAGATGCAATCTAGTTAGTGCCAGTAACTCATCAATGTATAAACGACAGGGGTCCCGGATGCCATAACCCTTATAACGTATAACAATCGAATACACTGTACTGTTAATGTTATTAACTTGTTTTACAACATGACTACTTTCTACAGAAATAAACAAACTACTGAAAGCATCCTTGAGTCAACCTACATCAGAGCATAGACCCTACACCGTTGTTGTAGGGTCTATGATCAGAGGTATCCGCTGTTGTTTTTGTATCAGTGATCTTGTTGTCTTTAGTGCATTATCTTTTGGTGCCTCGGAATCTTCTCTTAGCTTACTTCATTCAAGCAAAAGCACCGGTGTTTTTTCGCAAGTCATAAATTCAGCAAGTATGGAATGGTAACGATTATCATCACATCCTATTAAGACTGGACACCCAATCTAGCAAATCAATCAAGGGGTGTTCTCCTTCCTTTTTAACAGGGAAAAATACATTTCTGAACAGATTTCTCATATAAATATGAAAATATAAAATCTTGCACAAAATTGAATGTACCTGTAATAATTACGTAGAATTAGAAAGACAAGTCGAAAATAAGAACATGTAACATGAAAACCACAGTTTTATTTACAGATATTGAAACCTTCGAGAACCCTAGTGCCCAATCTGCAATACTTGAATAATTACACTGGTGAAGAAAAAACTTAACCATAAATAACAAAACTATATATGTACATACATCAACGTTGACTTCAACTACATCTGATTTGCTCATTTTCGTTTTTCCGAAGACTTGGATATTCCATGCTGCGATTCGGATGGACGACTCCACGCAGTATACCGATAAAGCGAGTACTATGATAACAGTAGCCCCCATCATCGTAGTATTACTGTACTAAACCTTATCCTCAGACTAAACCAAGATGACGTGTGTGCCAGGAATCGTAGATTTTCTCTCATTATATTGTTTATGTATAATCCCAAAATTAAACAATACTTTAATTGTCATTCTTTATGATACGTGTTATTTAGTATATATAAGTGACATGTGCTCGAAGCGATGATTAAATAAAATGCATCGAGGAAAATGAACGAATTGACACACGTACATGTGTAACAAACTGGGGGGGGGGGGGGTAACCTCTAATGTTAAGGTAACCCTCCTTCAATGTTACTCTCTCTCCACTCTGTACACGGGATCGACTTGGACTTTTAGGGAATTAGCTCAGCCTATACACAATGTTCATGGTTAACCTGGATCATTTAGAAGAGGACCAGTCAGGGAGCAGATCGAAGCCCCTGACCTCAGACCGTCTCTTCCAAAGACTGAATCCAATAATTGTATTATTATTCCATTAAATTCTTATAAACGTAAAATATACAATACTCAAATGATTGGGAGATAAAATAATCAGCACCATAAATGACTAAAACGGAAGTATTGTTGTTGCCTTAATTCAATGCAAATATGAAAACTAGCTAAACAATGTGATCACGTCATCGTTCTTCCAACTGTCTGTAATCAGTCATTATTTGACACTGTTGATCTTTTAATAACTTAATGTTGTCATCTTAGGAGAATACTATTCCCGAAATGACCTCGCAAAACATCAAAACTTAGAGAATATTAGAAAGTTGTATTCTGTCATCCGTAACACATGAACGCGTCCAACCTGTCCACGAAGAAGTCATGTGAAACCTAGATTAACTGATGTGTGACAACTGAATTATATAATCAAATGCCCTAAATCTTTGATGTGATATTTGATATAAATGATATTTTTGACATGTGAGAATCTTGAGGCTTCCACGTGAGTTGATTATTTATACTGTAGCTTTCCTTAAAGTAGTTTGCACTCCAGTCTCCAGAATTAATAAAATCTTAAACTTGTGCTGTTACTTTATTAAAGGAAATGCTACCGATTCTCGGCTAAAATTATGAGAACAAATATTGTGTCACCGATCAGATTTTTGACAAAATTGAGGTCAAAATTATATTAAATTAAAAAATGATTTTAGAATCCAATATGGCCGCCAAAGAATACTACGTTTACTCTATGGGAAAATACAAGATTGTTCTTTTCTTTGAAAACAAGCCGGTGAACGTGTCTTTTATTATTCCTAAAGCACCAGGAACAAGTTTTCATTATGGTAAAGTTTTAGAGAGATGTCAAGGACTTTGATTTTCACAAGCATACATGTACTATCTTAAACTCGTGCCGATGCTAAAATAACAGTGTTACAACAACGTTAACCGAGGATAGATAAGGGCTCTGAGACTAAGAGATACATGTTCCACTGCTGTATACTGCCTTGTTATCAACTTGAAGGAATAACTTCTACAATACATCGCATTTCAGATCTCTACCTCTACGAGACAACAAACGCCACAATACATCCAGCCACGGGAAAGAAAGACGCTGCACGGGTCACACCCGTTGCAACTTTGATTTGTTTCAGAGCTTGAATTTACGAGAAGGATTACCAACAATATCTTGACAGTCGTCTAGGTTTAAATTGTGCACACACAGAGGCGCATGCGCATCAAACGTCAACGTCTGCTATCGACTTGTCCATATCGTAACTCGATAACGTAGCGGGTATGAACAAATTGTGAACATACTAGTGGCGCATGCGCATCAAATTAAACTTCAACGTCTGCTAACGACTTGTCCATATTATATGAATGATAATTTGGGAGTTTATTTTGGATCAGAAATTGTTTATTTCTCGTCTTCACTTTCCAATAAGTAAATTGCAACAAATCAAACACAAATATGTAAAACAAACAAAAACATTATCAAATGCACTAAATTTCCAACATAAGATAAATGACCATACATTACAAGTGTTGACTATATTTCTTTAAACCCAAGAGTCGCACGTTTTATTGTTAGGTACACTCAACGTAATGAATTTAATCATATTTTTTCACATTTTTATGTATAGCGTGGTGTCCATATATGTGGAGCCCATGTTAACCTAGATAGTGAAGTAAGGAGATATAATGACTCGGGAAGTCAACATGTGTTTGTGATATCTGCAAATGTCACTGATGAGGTATGGTACTGATATGAACGCCCCTACACCATACCGTACCAGACACCAAAGCAGTAAATATACTTTAACTTTTTCTAATGCTGATTGTGAAGCAATTCATCTCAGCTGTTCTATGTGATACTTACATACATATGTATACTACTTGGGCAATTCAAGATATGTGCTTCGATATGCACGGCACTCGGCCAAATTTGCACCCTATAGAATGAGTCCACTCCTTGCCCCCCCCCCCTCTCTCTCTCTCTCTCTCTCTCTCTCTCTCTCTCTCTCTCCCTCCCTCCCTCCCTCCCTCCCTCCCTCCCTCCCTCCCTCCCTCTCTCTCTCTCTCTCTCTCTCTCTCTCTCTCTCTCTCTCTCTCTCTCTCTCTCTCTCTCTCTCTCTCTCTCTCTCTCTCTCTCTCTCTCTCTCTCACGATTTTCACCATTCAACAACAACCATCAATGCAAGATCTAAACGTATGACACATTGCTTAAATTACCATTTATTGACCAATACCCTATAATTTTATTTCTGTAATATTACCAACAAAATACAATAAACACCATAACCCCGTGTTTCTCTTCGCATGTTTGTGAATAATTAACGAATACCGTGCCCGATGCTTTTATTGACAGGTATGAAGTATATAATATATTGAAGTAACATCATCAACTGATTTTGAACAATGGAAAATTATTATTGACATTACAAAGAAAGACCCAAATTACCCAAAGAGAGATTGGCGCTATCCAACATAATAATTCATTGCTTTCTTCAGATTAAGAACTTTTATGAAGTTGATAAACATGATTTAATCATGAGCAACGTGTCAGAATTGCATAAACGATTTCTTAGGCTGTTACTGAAAGGAAGAGTTTATTGGTGTCGAAATCTGCCAATATTGTTCTGATTTAATCAATGACCATCTCTACAGGATAGTGATCACTCACATCTTTTGCCTGAAATAAATAAACGGTGATCGTTATTAATAATTAGTGTATTCTACATAACCACAGTCCCTTTGTTATATAATATTCAATGAGAATTGTAATAAAATTACTTTCTCTTTCCATCCAAAAGCGATGACATTAGAACCAATGGCAATGGACATTCAAAAACTCATCAATAACAATTCTGCATTTTGAAGATTTCACGGATAAATGTTTTCATAAAACCCTGTACACTGGTGGGAATTGCCTGAATTGAAAGAGCCAGTGTCTGAGCAGAGAGCAGAGAGAATTATAGGTTATTCAGCGTTCTGTGGATTGTCTCTGATAAAGGTGACGCACTCAGCAGGTATCACACAAGGTATTCTGACAAAACACACGATCGTGTCATAGAAGGCACTTCGCAAATAACTTTCTTCAGTCCACTTTTGAATACGCTGATCAATATTTTCGTATTTGGAATTCAATATGTTTGGGAGTTCGCACTCGCTGTAGTCAATTTCTCACAACAACGCCCCCATCGGCGTCTGTGGTCACAACTTGAACAACAATACGTACGATCATTGATAAAATGCTTCGAAAACAATTATCGTCGTGTGCCATTTGAAATGTTATCTGAGTGAAAGCGTCTTTGTGTAATTCCAAAAGGTTTATGAAAAAAACATACCAGGTCCTCATTGATGCCCAGGTCTTCATCAAAATAATACACCTTAGCAGAATTCTGTCGATAGTACTGGTTAAATCTGTCGCCATGGATGACAAGCCTGCAAAATAAGACAATTTACATACTTAAACTTGTGCTAGTTAGAGAGCCTTCAGTATTTACAAGGGGGGGAGGTCCGGAGGAAATCACATATGGTCTGTTAAGAAAAACATGACCCTTCCCCCATTCTTCATTTGTAAAAAGTGACCCTCCCCTTTGTCCCATTTTGTAAAATATGACCCTCCCCATGAAATTTACGTTAATCAATATTCCCATTATATGTATACATACAAATTAAATGATTTTGACACTGTATTAGAAAGCAATATTTGTACATATAAAGTGACAAACACTAAAAGACTAGTTACCTTTCTCTTATAATCATACACAATCAAGTTAGTATCTAAAACGTGCTTTCCATGTTGTGCATACTCTGCCTGATCTGGTCACTTGTAAAAGTTCCCTGATATCATCATCATCATCATCATCACCTTCACCTTCAGTATTGCCATTATCAGTGTCACTCTAATCTGACTCACTGGTACTACTTGAGTCAGTGCATGTATCACTGTCCATGTTCTCTATGACTACTTCAAAACTAAATCGTCGTCATCATCATCATCACCACCACCACCACCATCATCATCATCATCATCATCATCATCATCATCATCATCATCATCATCATCATCATCATCATCATCATCATCATCATTATCATTATCATAATCATAATCATCATATTTTAACAACAACATTCACGTACAGTGGGAGTGATAAGGTGAGATGGTACACTCAACAAAATGCATCGTTTTATTAAACAATTTTCTTACAATATATGTATTTTAATTTTTTTTGTATTTTGGCATGTAAAGTACTCGCAAATATAAATGTTGAGTGCTCATCTCACTGTTACATCTCAAAACACAAAACAAATTGACAATACTTGAATCTTCAATTTGGTCACAAAATTAAGGATTGCAAAATGTGACCCTCCCCAAAATATTGTAATGCAAAATATGACCCTCCCCAAGAACGGGTGTGTAAATGTGACCCCCACCCCCGATTCATTTCCTCCCCCTGTAAATACTGAAGGCTCCCTTATTAGCAAAAAATGGCACACAAAGCTGTATGTGATGTAACTTTGATATCTTTAGCAAATATATCTATAATTCTTGTTTACAATCGCGTGACGAGCAGCACCGCGTCGTCTCCATACATTAGTTGTACTGATGTTGATTTACACATGGTTCACAATTTGTTACAACGTTTAATAACAACGTTACTTCGATATTGTGTACGGTTTACACTCACAATTCGAAATAGAATAAATAATTAGCCGAGTTGGGGATGATGTATACAGTATACTTGGTTACAACAGGATGTGTGTGATAACAAGAACTTCTTAAAGCTTAGTCCTGATTAAACAGCGGGTTTAACTATAGATTTGTAATAACAGATTAGATCATTCAACTATAGAGCCAGGGTATACAGACATTATTGACACGTTTAATTTCAACTTGACAATTCAGACATGCCATAACTAGAAGACTTTCCTCACATAAACTTGAAATTAGTTCAGGTCTATGGACATGGCCAAGGAAGGCACCAGTACAAACGGTGTGCTGCACTTAGTATATGTGACGTTACTGAAGACGAGTTTCACTTTGTTTTAGTTGTACAAGATGCTTGTCTTATAAATAGATAGGTACTAGAGTCTTACTTGAGGCACCTGAACATATTTAATATTATTGATTTAATTTCTCCGATAAAGCTTTTGTTGCTAGATAACTTGGCCTTTTTAATATTATATTTAAAATTAGACATGACGACCATTAATTTAATTCGATATACTATTTTTAAAAATTATTTTTGACAGTGTCTTTTCGTTTATAATTATTATTGAATGCCTTCTCTAACTAGTTATGTTATGTGTTCATTGTCATTGAACCTATTGCAATAAAATGGATTTCCGGCTTTTTCTAATTTTGCTTACACGTTGAATTGAATGACCACATGATATAACATAAATTAAGCATATTTAAACCGAATGCCTCCCGTAAGGGCAAAGCCATAGATTATTGGGCTTACACACATTATTGGAATGCAATATTCTGAACTTTACCTATTAATCGTGTGGTGTACCCACATATGAAACTGTATGAAGTTTGCATAGTTAACATATTACATTGCCTACTTATCAAAAAATTATCAACTATGCAAAATTAACAATTTACAACATAAATTACATCACCAAGCTTTAAATGACACATGAACTTCTTTACCACCAATACATGTATTAAGTTATCTGAAATTTAAAGCTTGCATTCTCAAGATATTGCCTTGGTATCCAAATGATTATGTATACAAATTACACATCACAATTAACCAGATTTAAACTGAATGCCTCCCGTAAGGGAATCACTAATTATGCAAATAACTCATTAAAATAAAAAAAAACTATCATAACAGTCTTTGCTTTTGGACGAGCGTGCTTTCTTAAGTTAATGTATGAGCCAAATTATACGGAATTTGAAGAGTGCATGATACTGCTTAATTACTGAATATCGTTCATTATTCAAAATACTCATTAAAAGGTAAAAGTTGTAGCAACAATCTTCATAGAACAGGTGCGTATAATATGGTTGATATATGTATCATATTATACAAAATTTGAAGCTTGCATTTTTAAGATACAACGTAGTTACCTAAAATCATTAATTATGCATATTTTTCATTAAAACTGTACACTATAGCACCAAATTCTATAGGACGTACCTGCTTTGTTGTGGTTAACACTATGTACTAATTTGTATTGAAATTGAAGTATGCAGTCTTAAGATATAGCCTAATTACCGAAAATAATTAATTATGCAAATTATTCATTAACACTGTAAGGTATATCAACTAACTTTATAGGACATACACAATTTGTTATGGTTAATGTATGTACTGAATTGTATTGAAATTGAAGTATGCAGTCGTAAGATATAGCCTAATTACCAAGAATAATTATTTATGCAAATTATTCATTAACACTGAAAGGTACATCAACAAGCTTTACAGGACATGTGCGATTGTTATTGTTAACATGTGTACTGAATTATATTGAAATTGAAGTATGTATTCTTATGATATAGCCTAATTACCGAAGATCATTAATTATGCAAATTATTCATTAACACTGTAAGGTACATCAACTAACTTTATAGGACATATGTGTTTTCTTATGGTTAATGTATGTACTAAATTATGTTGAATATGAAGTATGCATTCTTAAGATAAAGCCTAGTTACCAAAAATAATTAATTATGCAAATTATTCGTTAACGCTGTAAGTTACATCATCAATTTTTATAAGACAAATGTATGTTGTTATAACGAATATACTAAATTATATTGAAATTGAAGTATGCAGTCTTAAGATATTGCTTCATTATTTGATTTCATTAATATGCAAATTTCTCTAATTAAACATTAACTGATCTGGCTGAAAACCTAATCAGGTCTAGCTATCACCCTAAAGATTATATATTCCAAATTTCATTACAATTGAGCCAGCCGAATTTCAGAAAATGATGACACAGACAGACAGACAGACAGACAGACACACACACAGACGGACAGACAGACAGACAGACAGACAGACAGACAGACAGACAGACAGACAGACACACAGACACACAGACACACAGACGGACATTTGTATTTTAATACTCCCCGTACCCTTACGGGAGGTAAAAACTACATAAACAACTACATCAAACACATATGATTTGCTATGGTTGATGAATGTATCAAGTTAAATGAAATTTGAAGTTTACATTCTTGAGATATAGCTTAATTACTGAATTTTTTTTTCGAATGCATACTCCATATTTGACATACTTTGTTTTTTTTATACAACTGTAGCGTCTTTGTCTTTTAATGCAATATTAATATTGTTTTATTTACATTGTTGTTCTTGTAACCTGTTTGTTGTTTTTATATGTATAGCCTAGTGCCAAAGGCAATTTTCCATGTTCAGTGGACAATAAAGCATATCTTATCGTATCTTATCTTATCTTATCTTAATCATTAATTATTTATTTAGTGATTAATATATCATCAAACTTAGCATTGTTATGGTTGATATATACACCAAACTATGTCAAATATGGAGCATGCATTCGTAAGATATAGCTCAATCACCTAAAAATCATTTCTTATAGTTAATTACCTGTCATATGCACATGAACTTGCACTGAGTGTAGTGTCGGCATCATCAGGTATCAACCAATTAAAACGATCCTGAGTTCTGTAGCTGATTGAGGGCCAATCACCTGGTCTTACATAGGAGCAGTCGGCATTGTAATCTCCACCAATTAAAATATCCTACAGAAAGTGTAGACAGCAGAAATAAGCATACACATTTTTTGACGACAATGTCTGTAAGCTAGGTGGAGAAATCGAAATGTGTCTCCCAACATACACAGTGAGACATCCATCCATCCATCCATCCATCCATCCATGCATGCATGCATACACATACATACATACATACATACATACATACATACATACTATAAGGCCTGAAACCATTTCAGGTATATTCAAAGACACTGTAAAAAAATGCGCAGACCAGTTACCAAACCCGAAACAGTGAGCTTCAAGTTGATTTCCATCTCATCAGCTCATCACAAAACGGTTTTCGTTACGACTTACAAACAAAATA
Source organism: Glandiceps talaboti (assembly GCF_964340395.1). Taxonomy (NCBI): domain Eukaryota; kingdom Metazoa; phylum Hemichordata; class Enteropneusta; family Spengelidae; genus Glandiceps; species Glandiceps talaboti. Next base: position 19,351,110 of record NC_135564.1, on the reverse strand, counting down.
CAGACACAGATACTGCGTACACACATGAAATGTTACACTTGATCTCACTGTGTGGTTCCGATTACGTTCAACTTTAGAATAGATGGTTAGGTAATTTTTTACATTTTTTTTTCATGTATGAGTTTTCATATGGTCCCTGTGGTATTGGTTTGTTCCCATCAAATGTACAACAATTACAGGTTGGAAGAACAGTTTTACATTGTCTTTTTAAGTTAATGTCCCTTTCCGTATACACTATTTCTCACGAGTCTTCACAATTTTCGCGATTTTTTATTTTCGAATATGTAAACAATGTTTAGGGTCGACAGTGGGGTCAGGTAATCGGAATCAAACTTTTTTTACGCCTGAACACAAATTGATATTTTGTTTGAGTCTTCCTTATGCTAAACAGCGATCTTATCTTCACAATGAGTAAAAAAAAATGTATCATTGTACATACTTGTACGCTATCAGTGTCTCCATGGAAGTAGGGTGTCTCTATTTTGTATCAAAAGACCTTCGGCTTGTGTGAGATGTTAAAAAACACCGTGCCGCCTAATCTAATTCAATTAGTCACTCTGGTTTAATAGTACCGTTACGTCACGCAAATTACACAGTTAACGTTGTCAAAACTTACCTCCATTCCCCAATGATCCAAAGCATCATCATTGACTTTAGTGAAATGGTCGATTTCTGCAACAGCATCAGATGGTCTAACGTGTGTACAAGAGAATACGAAGTGCCCCATTGCTGTAAATTTGCAAACGAACGAATTTAATACAGTACTAAAAGAACGAAAGTATTGTTAGGTTGGTTTTGATCAGACTGTGACATATTTGATGATGATATGAATTAATGACAATCGTGGAAAGTTTATTTTTTTGGAACTTGTCGGAGTGTGTAGGTAACATGGTAAAACAAACATACAGGTACACGGCAGCCCGAAGTAGATTGCAGGAATTAAATGCGTGTAACTGGCTCTGTGCAGATCCTGTTACAGAGTATGTGAAACAATGGTCTGTAAATTTGGTAATATTTCATAGCTGTTTTCACAGACTTGTAACAGGTCTGTCGGCTCAGGCATGCAAATATGTGTGTGAATTATGATTGCATACAAGTCTGTGACCACATACTGAAACCGAGATGTAGACAGAGGTGTATATCCAGAGGTACGGAGACAATTCTGTTACAGGTTCTGTAAATATCGTCAAATTTCAGAGCTGTGACTGTGTGCACATACATGTACCAGACCTGTTTCAGGGTTGTGTACACATACATGTACGAGATCTGTTGGTGCAGGTACGTAATACGTGTAATTTGCCTAGAGTATCTCACAAACGGGTTATTGAATAGTATGTACAAACATACGACATTATGATTAACTCAGACCTGTTACATATGTGTACACATCCATGTATACATTCATGTACCAACTTGTAGAAATGACAGACCCCTGTGACATGCATGCCGGTCTAGACATAAACGTATCACCAGTGTACCCACAGGGTTCGGAACGTACAAGTATATAGTAATATAGCCACACCTCTGCTGATAGGCCAAAGACTATAACTCTGTTACATCACCTTGTGTCGTCTTTGCTGAGACAGACCTGTACTGCAGGGATGGTATAGGGTCTGCAAAGGACCAATTCCAGGGATGAAATTTGATTTGTTGTGTAGTACAATATTAAAATTTTCTATTTCAAGCACTAAAAACCTGAAGTAGTGACCACATCCTTCTCAAAGTCATATTATCACTTACCAGTATTTGGGGCGTAGAAGAGTACATTGTGATTTGGACGTTCAAGAACATCATTCAGATCGGCATACGAATAGGCATCTATTATCTCGACTACATCGTGTCTGAAAATAAACAATTTTGTAATTCATTAATATAACAACGGTCATAATGTTGGCTTGGGGTGTATTACATAAACAATTTGGGAGTAAATAAAGTATAGCTAGCTTGAAGTAAAATAACCTGTAATAAAGTGTAGTTAGGTTTAAACTTACCTGTAATAAAGTGTAGCTAGGAGTAAACTTACCTGTAATAAAGTGTAGCTAGGAGTAAACTTACCTGTAATAAAGTGTAGTTAGGAGTAAACTTACCTGTAATAAAGTGTAGTTAGGAGTAAACTTACCTGTAATAAAGTGTAGCTAGGAGTAAACTTACCTGTAATAATGTGTAGTTAGGTTTAAACTTACCTGTAATAATGTGTAGCTAGAAGTAAACTTACCTGTAATAAAATGTAGCTAGGAGTAAACTTACCTGTAATAAAGTGTAGTTAGGAGTAAACTTACCTGTAATAAAGTGTAGCTAGGAGTAAACTTACCTGTAATAATGTGTAGTTAGGTTTAAACTTACCTGTAATAATGTGTAGCTAGAAGTAAACTTACCTGTAATAAAGTGTAGCTAGGTTTAAACTTACCTGTAATAAAGTGTAGCTAGGAGTAAACTTACCTGTAATAAAGTGTAGCTAGGTTTAAACTTACCTGTAATAATGTGTAGCTAGAAGTAAACTTACCTGTAATAAAGTGTAGCTAGGTTTAAACTTACCTGTAATAAAGTGTAGTTAGGAGTAAACTTACCTGTAATAAAATGTAGCTAGGAGTAAACTTACCTGTAATAAAGTGTAGTTAGGAGTAAACTTACCTGTAATAAAGTGTAGCTAGGAGTAAACTTACCTGTAATAATGTGTAGTTAGGTTTAAACTTACCTGTAATAATGTGTAGCTAGAAGTAAACTTACCTGTAATAAAGTGTAGCTAGGTTTAAACTTACCTGTAATAAAGTGTAGCTAGGAGTAAACTTACCTGTAATAAAGTGTAGCTAGGTTTAAACTTACCTGTAATAATGTGTAGCTAGAAGTAAACTTACCTGTAATAAAGTGTAGCTAGGTTTAAACTTACCTGTAATAAAGTGTAGTTAGGAGTAAACTTACCTGTAATAAAGTGTAGTTAGGAGTAAACTTACCTGTAATAAAGTGTAGCTAGGAGTAAACTTACCTGTAATAATGTGTAGTTAGGTTTAACTTACCGGTAATAATGTGTAGCTAGGAGTAAACTTACCTGTAATAATGTGTAGCTAGAAGTAAACTTACCTGTAATAAAATGCATATTGTTCTTTTGATGATGAACGACCCTGGCGCGGTCCAAGCTCAAGCGAGTATGCATTGTTGGTTACTCTGTGTACAGAATTCAAACATTTATTACTCTATGTACAGAATTCAAAAGTTTATCAATCAATCAAGCTACCATTCAATCAATCAGTCAGTCAGTCACTCTGCCTGTCTGTCTGTCTGTCTGTCTGTCTGTCTGTCAGCCAGTAAATCAACCGATCACCCGACCAATCAGCCAGCCATCTGCCAACCAACCACTCAGTCAGTCAGTCAGTCAGTCAGTCAGTCAGTCAGTCAGTCAGTCAATCAGTCAATCAATTAATCAGTCAGTCAGTCAGTCAGTCAGTCAGTCAGTATGTATGTATGTATGTATGTATGTATGTATGTATGTATGTATGTATGTATGTATGTATGTATGTGACAGACAGACAGACAGACTGCTAAGTATTGAGTTTACTTACGCGTTCATTTCGTCTAGTAGCTCCCAGACTGCGATTTCATCGATGTCTCTTACTTCTTGTACAGCAACGATATCATACTGAATGTTCACCTAAAACAAAGACATCGCACACACTTAAATCTTCTCCAGAGTTCTACTTTCTGCAGGCATTCTTATAATGGAAGCCAGTTGAGTATAATGTCGCTACTGTGTCGGAATCACACCAGTGCCGTACGTTACTCTTATCATACCAAATGTTATAGCAAACGTCCACTCAACTCTACACTATATTCGAAGTCATTCTCGTACCCAGAACACACAAGTATCCAGGAATGACACAAGAGCAATTCAAATTTTTTTAGCATTGAGCTTTCAATCTTTCGAGAAATGTGTAAAATGCTTGTTATTTGTACACTCAATAACAAACATATATAGTAACTTTTTTTTAGCTTTGTGCAATGTACTGAGTTATAAACACAGACTTTGTCAATATTGTTTTACAGTGATTTGTTAAGTAGAAAGGCATGATAAAATTGTTTTATAAATAAAAAATAAAAAATAAATACCCAATCCTCATCGATATGACAACTTTAACTCTCTCGCCCGAAGTATTAAAATTGAATTACTTTGTTGCATTCTAATTCACTGACTTACCTTTGAAAAATACACGTTGTTACAAATTAAATGTGTATGGTTTGGCGCGCGTGATGAAAAGAAGCAGTGTAAGATTTTTTGCAGCGCCAGACGACAACTTGCTACGCTCAATAAGGGTTTTCACGATGGAATGAGTTAACATCAGTCATCTCTATTGAGGAACCTAGTATGGGGTATTTGATGGCGTGTCTCCCCCGTTGACAATTTGAAGAAAACTGTTTTCGCATTTCACACTATAAAAACTCGTAAAAATTGACGACTATAACAGTTAGTGTTGAAAGGAACAAATACAATACATCCTGTAAGTATTCTAATTTCTATTTCTAGCAAATCGACGTTTACTTGAAGGTGACCTGAATTCTGTCTGTTGTAGAAATTACTCCATCAAGAACAAAATATTTACTGCTTTTCTCATTGACTTATACACTTCATATTTATTTACAATATAACAGGGGGGGACGATGCCAGTCACGTGATACGCTATCGCGTCAGCGCAATGAAGCTCATTCAGTATTGATACACTGTCGAGTGCACTTCCTGCCTACCCCTAGCACTGTGTACTGCTGGATACAAATTCGCTGTTGACAACAGATTGACAAGGTACGTACATTGTCACGTTTCATACGTTTTAAATTCGTCTTTCCTTTATTTTTGCCATCGTAATTTATTATGTGTACTGGTACCAAATCAGATCGAAAAGTATTCAGCGACGTGACCGTGTATACCGTACCGTACGTGTACATGTCGGCCTGCAGTTCATTGTATTTGTAGTTCGGTACGGTAGGTCGCGGTCGCGGTCGCGTTTTTACCAAAATGAAAAAAGCACATGGATATTCCATTTTCTAGAATCAACTTCAAGGCAGCATTTGTTGGATACCTACATGTCCATTGATAATTAATGACTGTGATAGTTGTGACATTCAACGTCCAGCAATCGACGTCTACGTCTAGTACGCTAGTTGCCGGTGATCAGTGCACTACGCCTGGCATAACGTACCGCACCCGGTCTAACGCCCATAAGTTTACGTTCTTTCTGCGTTCTCTGCCTTGCCGTACTTACTGAAAAATGAAGTTTCACTCGTGTCGACAAGTAAACTATGTAGTTGTTTAACATTTTTACATGTGTATTGTTTCAGATACGTGCTGTTCCCAGTGAAATGAAACTGGTTGTGCCTTCGACGCATTTCTTGCAGAGAGTGTGAGGAGTACTCCCGTAAGAAATTTTATATGTGATCGCTGCATAATGTATCCAGGGTGGCCCTAGTTATACGACAATGACACGAAAAAATGAATTATATAAAATAAAATAAAAATGTGAGATTTACGGTGTTTTTTTTTGTATTTATAACAGCATTTCTGGCAAAGTGGTTTGTTCGAAAGTGTATGGTACTATTACTAGTACAACGTTACATTAGGGGTAGACCATTCGATATCCTGGGGGGGGGGCTTGGAAGATTGGTGGAGAGTCATTATTTTTTTTCCCCCACCTGCTTGCCTGAGAATTTTTTTTCTCTCCTTCGCCTATGCTGGCAACTTTTTTTTTCTTTGCTTCTTTGAGATATCCGGATTTTTTTTACGTCAATGTTGAACACCTACATTTGTTGCCACAATTTTCTGTTTGGTTTTCACACAGGGTAATACGGAGAGTAAAAAGATACTGTTCTATCACACACATATTTTATTTAGAAAACTACATATTTCATACATATTTGATTTTCAATTAAATAAACATCATTGACAGTTTTTATGCCATGGTATGATGACACACTGAAAATACAAATCGGAAACTTGATTGGTGAGCTCAGACATTTAGATAGACCGGTCAGTTTCTCCAGCTTGGGGGGATGGGGGGGGGGTGTCAGTGTTATTTTCCATTGGGCCAACAAAAAGTCACTGACCCCATGAATAAAGTTTCATAGCATCTGACAGTAAGCTGTAGAGGAAGAGCTTTGAGACTGGAATATGTGTACCTCTTGTGTGTGTGTGTGTGAATGGGGGGGGGGGGTTCTAGGGCCCTGGAGGATTTTTACTTCTAAAGGCAATGTTTAGGCCATTCACAGACACTTTCAGACAATAATTAAGTTCTTTTATAAACTATCCAATAGTGATAGTAATAGTATGAAGATTACTGTTACAAAACAGTCAAGTTCACTTTTGCCCCAAAGTGCAAGATAAGTGAAGCACTGATTGTGAAACAGCCAAAAAATTACATATAACTAGTGTGGTAGCTAGGTAATACATGTATTATATGTATAATTGTATGTATAGTTATGTTTGAACCCTTACATGAAGTAATATTTAAACCATTCATGAAAGAAACAGAGACAAGAACAAATATATATATGTACCACAGGCTAACGAAACTGACTGGTCCCTGACGTGTTTGAAACTGTTTGTCATGATTTGACAAGTGTCCTGGTTGGAGAGGTACGAGCAGGTTGAACAGTATACTCAAACCTGTGCATCATTTCCCTATCAAGATATTTTTTTTTCTAGAAGCAGTGGTCCATCTTTTTTTTCCCATCACCCACTCATATCCGGATTTTTTTTCCACTTGGCATCTTTTTTCCCCCCGAAATCTTCCAAGCCCCCCCCCCCCTGGATATCAAATGGTCCACCCCTTATAGGAATATGACGAGGCGTGCGTCGCCATCTTGAAATTAAGACAGTTTCGACTAGTCTTTGACGCTGCCGTATAGTCATTATTCGTGGAGCATTTAGTGGTGGCAAGATATAACGTAAATATCATGAATCAAAATGTATAAATGTTGATTTTTTTTCATTGAATACATGGTGTTCTTCGGTGAAAAAACCATCGGAAAATAGCGTTCGTCGAAAGCTCTGACTAAGTAGTTTGACCTGTCTCCTGCATTCGAACATAAATAATTTCACAACTGGACGTTTTTGATATTATTTAAGCAGTTTGGGATGATGCTTTATAGCTTTACAACAAATGTGGAATTTATCTTGAGAAATTATTTACATATACACTCAAAATTCATTGAAAAACGGGAAATACTCGCTTGTACTAAGTTGTAGTGCAGCGGGGTCACGCTCTATTGTTCTAGGGGTCAAACCATATCACGTGGTAGGTATCGTGCCCCCCTGCAATATAACTAGAACTTCTTTGCTTCAAATGAAAAAATAAATTGTCGCAAAACCACAACAGACTAGTCTACTTTACGGCATCGGTATTACACGCACTGCCAAGAGGTTAATTGCACCAGTTGACAATATGTTTGGCTCTGGCTTTGCTAAATGAAATATCTGTAGTGTTTCGTAATAATGAATTTCTTTTCCATTTTCACCGTACGCGTTATGTATATGATATTGACGGATCAACAAATTTAGTCACATATATTTGCATAATGTCTGTTGAGTAATAACTGTACTTTTTCCTGAAATTACAGTCCACAAAACTGTCTAATTTCCGTCAAATCCGAATGATTTCCAATACAATATTAGCCACTACGTTGAGTGGTCTCAGATGTACACACACATATATATATATATATATATATATATATAGTATATAGTAAGAGGGTAGGAGAACATCACATATGCGCACGCGCAAATATATGGAAACCAAATTTAACAATTTAAACCATATCGTTATATAGTCACTTGCGCATGCGTATGTTATACACGTCTATAGAACATGTAGTTTTGCTTCGTTTAAAAAGGAGTCATGTTATTCAAGTGACCACTGTGGACAGAAATACAGGATGAACGGTTGTTTTTTTCCGATAGTAACCCGAGTGAATTTCTTCCTTGCTATTATTTATTGTAACGTGTACACTTATTTCCGCATTTAGACACTGATAAATCGTTCATGGAAGATTTCTTTTTTTGCAAAAAAAAGTCAATTTTATATATTTTCGGTTCATAGGGTTTGATTTTCAGATAGATTCTTAATGTAAACACTTGTCAAGTGGAAAACACGAAGACATGATACAATGGAAACTATCATTCCAGTGTAACAGCTATTTCAAATTATAAATAAGAGTTTAAGATAATTTCGGTGAAAAAGCTTATCCGTAAATAACAAAACTATATATGTACATACAGCAACGATGACTTCAACCACATCTGGTTTGCTCATTTTTGTTTTTCCAAAGACTTGGATATTCCATGCTGCGATGTGGATGGACGACTCTACGCAGTATGCTGACAGAGCGAGTAGAACAAGAACGGCAACACCTCTCATAATGGTGGCAATAATATATAATACCAAACTTAGCCAAAGAATACACAACGTTTACCTCGCCTCGCTGAGATGAAGTGATGTGGTTTTGTAGAGTTGTATAAGTTATATTTCTGTAGATAAAGATGTGCAGTATCTTATCTTATTTATTTTATCTACATTTTTTATTTACTTGTTTGGGTGGGTGTTAACGTTTGCATCACGTTTTTGATAAAAACAAAACTGACCTACTTTCAAATTAATGTATAATGACACAGTACTAGTGGTGAAGTCCTTAAACTGTTTTATTATTTTTATTTCTTCTTTTTTTTAATTTTGTGTATATATTACATTCACTTTATTTTATTTATTTATTTATCTATCTATCTATCTATCTATCTATCTATCTATCTATCTATCTATCTATTTATGTATATATGTATGTATGTATGTGTGTGTGGGGGTGTTTGTGGGTGAATGTATGTATGTATATATGTATGTATGTATGTATGTATGTATGTATGTAGGTAGGTAGGTAGGTAGGTAGGTAGGTAGGTAGGTAGGGATGGATGGATAGATGGGTGTATGTATGTATGTATGTATGTATGTATGTATGTATGTATGTATGTATGTATGTATGTATTTGTTTATTTATTTATTCACTTTTACAATGAATACTTGTATTTGTCATAAGACATATACTGAAATAAGTGTTATACACACCACATTTTAAAAACTCACATGAAGCTAGCCTGGGGACTGTTACTGGCTTCGAATTACAAGTTCTCTCAATTATTACTCAATGTGAAATCATGAACCAAACGTTGTTAATGCAAATGAGTAAATCCCCAATTGTTAAACAAATTGTATGTATAAGCAGCATCTTGACCTGATAAATGTACAAACATTTCTACCGAAACGCAACTTTGACAATAGAACAATATTTTTTTCGGGGGACACAAATTTAAAGTGAGTTCGGATGACCGATCAGTTCGGATAATCGACGTTTTACTGTACCATATTTAGATATTGTATAACTGTCCCACTAAATAATGTTTGGCAGAACTCTGTATGAATTCTGTTTAAGCAGATAATAATAATGACTGAATGACTGAATAACTGAATGAATGACTGTCCTAGTGAATTCGATTCAATTTGAAATTTTATATCAGGACCTCGAACTAGACGAAGATATTAGAAGCCACGTATAAACTACGTTAAACCTGATAAAGTTGATAAATGAGAATATCGTATCACGACGTATGATTTTATCGTATGATTTTTTGCTTCAAGTCAACTCCCATGCATGTGTTTTCACATGGTTGACATGTGGAGAGCATACCTTGAGCAAGCACACGAAATGTGACGAACTGGTTTATTTAATATAACGTATATTTTGCAAAAAGGTGGACTTTGTAAATTCAACACTCAATAAGAGAAAGAGACAGGTGTCTCTGAATAAGTTTAAATACACATGCCAGTATGACTTCTTCTGCTGATAAGTTGGTAATTGTAGTGGTTCAATTTTAGATTGAAATATTCTTGTGAAATTACATTGGTAGCTTCTAACCATATCAACTCATAGACTTGTCTGAGTATGCCTATCGTGGGTATTATTCTTTGAGCCTTCATGCTAAATGGATGCAAAGTAGATTATCTGCGTCTAAAATTATCACGTAAACCTTGTGCATACATAGAGACAAGCGTATGCAGACTCTACAAAGGGACAGACAGATTAGACAGACAGACAGACAGACAGACAGACAGACAGACAGACAGACGGACGGACGGACGGACGGACGGACGGACGGACGGACAGACAGACAGACAGACAGACAGAGGCGTGCACCCATACACGCAGATACATAGAAACACTCAAACACACACAAGCAAACACAATCTCTCTCTCTCTCTCTCTCTCTCTCTCTCTCTCTCTCTCTCTCTCTCTCTCTCTCTCTCTCTCTCTCTCTCTCTCTCTCTCTCTCTCTCTCTCTCTCTCTCTCTCTCTCTCTCTCTCTCTCTCTCTCTCTCTCTCTCTCTCTCTCTCATATACAACTACCTACCTATTGTCCGGAGTGCAGCGTTGTGAGTTGTGTACCCACGCATTTCACAACAGACTGTAAGTATACTTTTTCGTGTCTGTATTTTGATATTTGTGCCTGCACATAATTGTATTGGGTCGACGTGTCTGGGGTCCACTAAAATACTATTTATAGATAAAATATCGTTTTTTCAAAGAGTAAAACCGTAGCCAAAAAATACTGGTATGTTTCATCATCAACTTTAGAATACCTCATACACATTTTCTAAATATTTTTTTGTCTTTTTCAGATGCAACTATGTCCTACGTTGCTTTCGTGGTCTATCTTTTGAGTATTGAAAAACAAACCTGCCCTACTTTAGTATCATCACCACCAATGAAACCTGTCTATGTCTGTCAGCACAGTGTTGATAACTTGATAATTGATATGATATGATATGGGATTTAAAATAAATAATCATGGGTATTTTCTTTCAGTAAACAGCTGACAATCAAAGACCCACTCGAAATGTTGTACACAGCTTAGATATAAGTACTATAAATGTTATCCAAAGCACACACAGTAATTTGACAGGCTGATAGCTTTCGACTGTAATCTGGCAGTTTTTGATAGATGGCGCTGTTTATCATGATTACGTCACCATAATTTAGATATTAGTTTATTAAATTACTTTATGATAGGTGGCGCTAGTTATCATTAATACGTCACTACGGTTTAGACATTAGTTCGTTTTTAATCACCGGGAATACACAAAAAATTTGATTTTCAAAACATTGTAGAGTACTGAATTTGTCTGGTATTGTTCCATCATCTCTTGATAGAGGATCCTTGCACAAGAAGATCCTGTTTAAATGGAGGAGAATATTTTTCGACAGATGACTATCCATTCTATACATTTGTCTGTATGACTGGATGGATGGGACAGAACCATGAACAAATTGAGAGTTTATTTAATGTCTAGCCATGACCAAATAATAACAAAATTGAGCTTAGAATTGGTTTTGTCTTACATGGTGTAATTTTTGCTGGCCTACACCATATATTATAAATGGGAAAATGTAATGATATGATGTAAACATATGATCATGAACAGTTGTAACATTTGCTTTCATTTTTTATTATGTTCAGTTCTTTGAATGAGAACATTTCGTAAGGATTGAAATTTATTATGTAATGATATATACTGTTTCTCATCACATAGAGTGAAAGAACTACCCGTTGTTGATCGGTTATCAAATGAATTGAAGAACAATTTAAATGTTGTCTTTGTTGTTGTTTTTTAGTTGGGTCTGGTTTATGTACCGCTGGTAATCCATGTCAGCATGGTGGTATGTGCTACCATACAAGTATTAGTATGTTATTGTCCTAAACTGTGGAATGGTCGATATTGTGATCAAAGTAAGTTTATTGTGATTATACTCATCTCCTACTCATCCCATTGTTTTCAACTGTGCTCTCAAATATATTTAATGGGCACTTTTTCAGTTAACAGGACACGTTTACACAAAGAAAGTGTCCACAAACTTATAAACCATGAATGAAACTGTCCACATTTTCGTTAAACATATCATTTCAAGGACACTGTCGAAGCTTGTGAACTGTTACAACATAAGCAGCTCCTCGACAAAATAATGGGTGGGTTACCCCAAAATGTCCAATTGAAAACATTAAATGGCCTCTGACCTATACTATAACTATCAGTTATCTAACTACGATTTCAGAGCATGTGCTTATGAGAACCACAAACTGGTGCAGTTATTGGCCTTTGCGGCGATTGGTGGCGCTGTTAAACACATTTATCAAGGCTAGACAATGCGTGACATCAAGTGACCAAGTGATATACCTATTGAAAATCTCAAAAATTGATGAGAATATGACAAATCAAATCGGTATATCACTTGGTCACTTAATGTCATGCATTCTCTCAGCCCTTCATTTAGTGACCGTTTCATTCCTCGCTATGCGATCTCTTAAAATGTGACCAATTACGGATTACGAATGGACGTGTGTTTAACGTATTGTAAATAGTAAATCGGTCAATAGACTTCGCTCAATCGGTTTTTGCAATATCACTGCCACTCAATCCACTGTAGGCGTGGCTATCGGGATTCTCAACAATGTCAATCTCGTCAACTTACTTCCCCACCTGTACATCCTGGAAATAAAAAGATGTAACTGATAAACCAAGGATAAAGAGAATAGTAATCTATCGTGGATCATGTGATTTTGAAGGAGATACGGTGATTGGTTACAGTTATAATAATATGGGCGTTTTGCATTGTGGTTGTGTTGTCAATGCCACGCCCCCTTTTAGTAGTTTCTCAATGTCCTTCATTGGTAAAGAACTTCGCACTTTAATTTGAAAGACCTGGTGGCCAGGGTTAGCATTCTGAAGTTTTAGCATCGATAATTTGTAGCTCTTCCCATAGTTTACGTGGGTCTGGATACAATCTTTATCGAGCTGAAGCGATTCCAATTTCATACAGAACGCGCAGTACAAATTCAAATGTACACATCGAACTTTAATAAACTAAATTGTGATTTATTACAAGTTAAGTTCTGTTAGGCGCAATGTGATGCAAACTGCTGCAATAGTTACCGACAAAAAGTGCCGGTCAACAAAACAATGAATTAATAGAATAGACTTTTTTTCTTTTTTTTTAAACATAACATAAGACGCAGGGCCACCGTTGAATGGGGTAAATCGGTCACGTGATGCCGAAAACCTACTTACCCAATTTTTTATCTAATAATTTCTGATTTGTACAACTTATTAGGATCAGCTAGGTGCGCTTGTGGTGTAACTGCTACAATGTACATATAGAGCACTCAGACAGAAATTTAGCGCGCCAGTCACAATGTTAAAACATGAGACTTGCGGCCTTCTTATCTGACCACAATTTATTCACTGAAAATTGTTAAAATACCAATAATTAGACACTGTACATGTTAGTCAGTGGTTGATATTTATCCATCAGTAGTACAAAGACAGGTTGAAATCGTGATCTCCTTTGAGGTGGTTGATTGAAAAATTAATTTGATTTGATTTATGGTACAGCAGCACAAAAAAAAAACATGTTTACCCACAGATGATCCATTATAATAATGTTCACGATGTATAATATAACGAGTAAGTTATTTCACCTAACAAAAACATTTTTCCAGTTGCAGCTAGTGCAGCTTTAGTTATATATACAGACCAAACCAATCAGAACTGCCAACAAGAGTATAGTTTCCACTGTTCGTGATAATCTAATGTATCGAAATTTGTCAGGATACAATGCTTGTGGCCATCCTCTTTTGTTTACTTTTCAATGATAGTAGAATGCCACCTAACTGTGATGCCAATGATAGTAGAGGGCCACCTAACTGTGATGCCAATGATAGTAGAGTGCCACCTTACTGTGATGCCAATGGTAGTAGAGTGCCACCTTACTGTGATGCCAATGGTAGTAGAGTGCCACCTTACTGTGATGCCAATGATAGTAGAGTGCCACCTTACTGTGATGCCAATGATAGTAGAGTGCCACCTTACTGTGATGCCAATGGTAGTAGAGTGCCACCTTACTGTGATGCCAATGATAGTAGAGTGCCACCTTACTGTGATGCCAATGGTAGTAGAGTGCCACCTTACTGTGATGCCAATGGTAGTAGCGTGCCACCTTATACTGTGAGGCCAATGATAGTAGAGTGACACCTTACTGTGATACCAATGATAGTAGAGTGCCACCTTGCTGTGATGTCAATGGTAGGAGAGGGCCACCTTACTGTGATGCCAATGGTAGTAGAGGGCCACCTTACTGTGATGCCAATGGTAGTAGAGTGCCACCTTACTGTGATGCCAATGATAGTAGAGTGCCACTTTACTGTGATGCCAATAATAGTAGAGTGCCACCTTACTGTGATGCCAATGGTAGGAGAGGGCCACCTTACTGTGATGCCAATGGTAGTAGAGTGCCACCTTACTGTGATGCCAATGGTAGGAGAGGGCCACCTTACTGTGATGCCAATGGTAGTAGAGTGCCACCTTACTGTGATGCCAATGGTAGTAGAGTGCCACCTTACTGTGATGCCAATGATAGTAGAGTGCCACCTTACTGTGATGCCAATGATAGTAGAATGCCACCTTACTGTGATGCCAATGGTAGTAGAGTGCCACCTTACTGTGATGCCAATGATAGTAGAATGCCACCTTACTGTGATGCCAATGTTAGTAGAGTGCCACCTTACTGTGATGCCAATGGTAGTAGAATGCCACCGTACTGTGATGCCAATGATAGTAGAATGTCACCTTACTGTGATGCCAATGATAGTAGAATGCCACCTTACTGTGATGCCAATGGTAGTAGAGGGCCACCTTACTGTGATGCCAATGATAGTAGAGTGCCACCTTACTGTGATGCCAATGGTAGGAGAGGGCAACCTTACTGTGATGCCAATGGTAGGAGAGGGCCACCTTACTGTGATGCCAATGGTAGTAGAGGGCCACCTTACTGTGATGCCAATGATAGTAGAGTGCCACTTTACTGTGATGCCAATAATAGTAGAGGGACACCTTACTGCGATGCCAACGGTAGTAGAGTGCCACCTTACTGTGATGCCAATGGTAGTAGAGTGCCACCTTACTGTGATGCCAATGGTAGTAGAGTGCCACCTTATACTGTGAGGCCAATGATAGTAGAGTGACACCTTACTGTGATACCAATGATAGTAGAGTGCCACCTTGCTGTGATGTCAATGGTAGGAGAGGGCCACCTTACTGTGATGCCAATGGTAGTAGAGGGCCACCTTACTGTGATGCCAATGGTAGTAGAGTGCCACCTTACTGTGATGCCAATGATAGTAGAGTGCCACTTTACTGTGATGCCAATAATAGTAGAGTGCCACCTTACTGTGATGCCAATGGTAGTAGAGTGCCACCTTACTGTGATGCCAATGGTAGTAGAGTGCCACCTTACTGTGATGCCAATGGTAGTAGAGTGCCACCTTATACTGTGAGGCCAATGATAGTAGAGTGACACCTTACTGTGATACCAATGATAGTAGAGTGCCACCTTGCTGTGATGTCAATGGTAGGAGAGGGCCACCTTACTGTGATGCCAATGGTAGTAGAGGGCCACCTTACTGTGATGCCAATGGTAGTAGAGTGCCACCTTACTGTGATGCCAATGATAGTAGAGTGCCACTTTACTGTGATGCCAATAATAGTAGAGTGCCACCTTACTGTGATGCCAATGGTAGGAGAGGGCCACCTTACTGTGATGCCAATGGTAGTAGAGTGCCACCTTACTGTGACGCCAATGGTAGAAGAGGGCCACCTTACTGTGATGCCAATGGTAGTAGAGTGCCACCTTACTGTGATGCCAATGGTAGTAGAGTGCCACTTTACTGTGATGCCAATAATAGTAGAGTGCCACCTTACTCTGATGCCAATGGTAGGAGAGGGCCACCTTACTGTGATGCCAATGGTAGTAGAGTGCCACCTTACTGTGATGCCAATGGTAGGAGAGGGCCACCTTACTGTGATGCCAATGGTAGTAGAGTGCCACCTTACTGTGATGCCAATGGTAGTAGAGTGCCACCTTACTGTGATGCCAATGGTAGTAGAGTGCCACCTTACTGTGATGCCAATGGTAGTAGAGTGCCACCTTACTGTGATGCCAATGGTAGTAGAGTGCCACCTTATACTGTGAGGCCAATGATAGTAGAGTGACACCTTACTGTGATACCAATGATAGTAGAGTGCCACCTTGCTGTGATGTCAATGGTAGGAGAGGGCCACCTTACTGTGATGCCAATGGTAGTAGAGGGCCACCTTACTGTGATGCCAATGGTAGTAGAGTGCCTCCTTACTGTGATGCCAATGATAGTAGAGTGCCACTTTACTGTGATGCCAATAATAGTAGAGTGCCACCTTACTGTGATGCCAATGGTAGGAGAGGGCCACCTTACTGTGATGCCAATGGTAGTAGAGTGCCACCTTACTGTGACGCCAATGGTAGGAGAGGGCCACCTTACTGTGATGCCAATGGTAGTAGAGTGCCACCTTACTGTGATGCCAATGGTAGTAGAGTGCCACTTTACTGTGATGCCAATGGTAGGAGAGGGCCACCTTACTGTGATGCCAATGGTAGTAGAGTGCCACCTTACTGTGATGCCAATGGTAGTAGAGTGCCACTTTACTGTGATGCCAATAATAGTAGAGTGCCACCTTACTCTGATGCCAATGGTAGGAGAGGGCCACCTTACTGTGATGCCAATGGTAGGAGAGGGCCACCTTACTATGATGCCAATGGTAGTAGAGTGCCACCTTACTGTGATGCCAATGGTAGTAGAGTGCCACCTTACTGTGATGCCAATGGTAGTAGAGTGCCACCTTACTGTGATGCCAATGATAGTAGAGTGCCACCTTACTGTGATGCCAATGGTAGGAGAGGGCCACCTTACTGTGATGCCAATAATAGTAGAGTGCCACCATACTGTGATGCCAATGGTAGGAGAGGGCCACTTTACTGTGATGCCAATGGTAGTAGAGTGACACCTTACTGTGATGCCAATGATAGTAGAGTGCCACCTTACTGTGATGCCAATGGTAGTAGAGTGCCACCTTACTGTGATGCCAATGATAGTAGAGTGCCACCTTACTGTGATGCCAATGGTAGGAGAGGGCCACCTTACTGTGATGCCAATAATAGTAGAGTGCCACCTTACTGTGATGCCAATGGTAGGAGAGGGCCACTTTACTGTGATGCCAATGGTAGTAGAGTGACACCTTACTGTGATGCCAATGATAGTAGAGTGCCACCTTACTGTGATGCCAATGGTAGTAGAGTGCCACCTTACTGTGATGCCAATGGTAGTGGAATGCCACCTTACTGTGATGCCAATGGTAGTAGAGTGCCACTTTACTGTGATACCAATGATAGTAGAGTGCCACCTTACTGTGATGCCAATGGTAGTAGAGTGCCACCTTACTGTGATGCCAATGGTAGTAGAGTGTCACCTTACTGTGATGCCAATGATAGTAGAATGTCACCTTACTGTGATGCCAATGGTAGTAGAGTGCCACCTTACTGTGATGCCAATGATAGTAGAATGCCACCTTGCTGTGATGCCAATGGTAGTAGAGGGCCACCTTACTGTGATGTCAATGGTAGTAGAGTGCCACTTTACTGTGATGCCAATAATAGTAGAGTGCCACCTTACTGTGATGCCAATGGTAGGAGAGGGCCACCTTACTGTGATGCCAATGGTAGTAGAGTGCCACCTTACTGTAATGCCAATGGTAGGAGAGTGCCACCTTACTGTGATGCCAATGGTAGTAGAGTGCCACCTTACTGTGATGCCAATGGTAGTAGAGTGCCACTTTACTGTGTTGCCAATAATAGTACAGTGCCACCTTACTGTGATGCCAATGATAGTAGAGTGACACCTTACTGTGATACCAATGATGGTAGAGGGCCACCTTACTGTGATGCCAATGGTAGTAGAGTGCCACCTTACTGTGATGCAAATGGTAGGAGAGGGCCACCTTACTGTGATGCCAATGGTAGTAGAGTGCCACCTTACTGTGATGCCAATGGTAGTAGAGTGCCACCTTACTGTGATGCCAATGGTAGTAGAGTGCCACCTTACTGTGATGCCAATGGTAGTAGAGTGCCACCTTACTGTGAGGCCAATGGTAGTAGAGTGCCACCTTATACTGTGAGGCCAATGATAGTAGAGTGACACCTTACTGTGATACCAATGATAGTAGAGTGCCACCTTGCTGTGATGTCAATGGTAGGAGAGGGCCACCTTACTGTGATGCCAATGGTAGTAGAGGGCCACCTTACTGTGATGCCAATGGTAGTAGAGTGCCACCTTACTGTGATGCCAATGATAGTAGAGTGCCACTTTACTGTGATGCCAATAATAGTAGAGTGCCACCTTACTGTGATGCCAATGGTAGGAGAGGGCCACCTTACTGTGATGCCAATGGTAGTAGAGTGCCACCTTACTGTGACGCCAATGGTAGAAGAGGGCCACCTTACTGTGATGCCAATGGTAGTAGAGTGCCACCTTACTGTGATGCCAATGGTAGTAGAGTGCCACTTTACTGTGATGCCAATAATAGTAGAGTGCCACCTTACTCTGATGCCAATGGTAGGAGAGGGCCACCTTACTGTGATGCCAATGGTAGTAGAGTGCCACCTTACTGTGATGCCAATGGTAGGAGAGGGCCACCTTACTGTGATGCCAATGGTAGTAGAGTGCCACCTTACTGTGATGCCAATGGTAGTAGAGTGCCACCTTACTGTGATGCCAATGGTAGTAGAGTGCCACCTTACTGTGATGCCAATGGTAGTAGAGTGCCACCTTACTGTGATGCCAATGGTAGTAGAGTGCCACCTTACTGTGATGCCAATGGTAGTAGAGTGCCACCTTATACTGTGAGGCCAATGATAGTAGAGTGACACCTTACTGTGATACCAATGATAGTAGAGTGCCACCTTGCTGTGATGTCAATGGTAGGAGAGGGCTACCTTACTGTGATGCCAATGGTAGTAGAGGGCCACCTTACTGTGATGCCAATGGTAGTAGAGTGCCTCCTTACTGTGATGCCAATGATAGTAGAGTGCCACTTTACTGTGATGCCAATAATAGTAGAGTGCCACCTTACTGTGATGCCAATGGTAGGAGAGGGCCACCTTACTGTGATGCCAATGGTAGTAGAGTGCCACCTTACTGTGACGCCAATGGTAGGAGAGGGCCACGTTACTGTGATGCCAATGGTAGTAGAGTGCCACCTTACTGTGATGCCAATGGTAGTAGAGTGCCACTTTACTGTGATGCCAATAATAGTAGAGTGCCACCTTACTCTGATGCCAATGGTAGGAGAGGGCCACCTTACTGTGATGCCAATGGTAGTAGAGTGCCACCTTACTGTGATGCCAATGGTAGGAGAGGGCCACCTTACTGTGATGCCAATGGTAGTAGAGTGCCACCTTACTGTGATGCCAATGGTAGTAGAGTGCCACCTTACTGTGATGCCAATGGTAGTAGAGTGCCACCTTACTGTGATGCCAATGATAGTAGAGTGCCACCTTACTGTGATGCCAATGGTAGGAGAGGGCCACCTTACTGTGATGCCAATAATAGTAGAGTGCCACCATACTGTGATGCCAATGGTAGGAGAGGGCCACTTTACTGTGATGCCAATGGTAGTAGAGTGCCACCTTACTGTGATGCCAATGGTAGTAGAGTGACACCTTACTGTGATGCCAATGATAGTAGAGTGCCACCTTACTGTGATGCCAATGGTAGTAGAGTGCCACCTTACTGTGATGCCAATGATAGTAGAGTGCCACCTTACTGTGATGCCAATGGTAGGAGAGGGCCACCTTACTGTGATGCCAATAATAGTAGAGTGCCACCTTACTGTGATGCCAATGGTAGGAGAGGGCCACTTTACTGTGATGCCAATGATAGTAGAGTGCCACCTTACTGTGATGCCAATGGTAGTAGAGTGACACCTTACTGTGATGCCAATGATAGTAGAGTGCCACCTTACTGTGATGCCAATGGTAGTAGAGTGCCACCTTACTGTGATGCCAATGGTAGTAGAATGCCACCTTACTGTGATGCCAATGGTAGTAGAGTGCCACTTTACTGTGATACCAATGATAGTAGAGTGCCACCTTACTGTGATGCCAATGGTAGTAGAGTGCCACCTTACTGTGATGCCAATAATAGTAGAGTGCCACCTTACTGTGATGCCAATGGTAGGAGAGGGCCACCTTACTGTGATGCCAATGGTAGTAGAGTGCCACCTTACTGTGACGCCAATGGTAGGAGAGGGCCACGTTACTGTGATGCCAATGGTAGTAGAGTGCCACCTTACTGTGATGCCAATGGTAGTAGAGTGCCACTTTACTGTGATGCCAATAATAGTAGAGTGCCACCTTACTCTGATGCCAATGGTAGGAGAGGGCCACCTTACTGTGATGCCAATGGTAGTAGAGTGCCACCTTACTGTGATGCCAATGGTAGGAGAGGGCCACCTTACTGTGATGCCAATGGTAGTAGAGTGCCACCTTACTGTGATGCCAATGGTAGTAGAGTGCCACCTTACTGTGATGCCAATGGTAGTAGAGTGCCACCTTACTGTGATGCCAATGATAGTAGAGTGCCACCTTACTGTGATGCCAATGGTAGGAGAGGGCCACCTTACTGTGATGCCAATAATAGTAGAGTGCCACCATACTGTGATGCCAATGGTAGGAGAGGGCCACTTTACTGTGATGCCAATGGTAGTAGAGTGCCACCTTACTGTGATGCCAATGGTAGTAGAGTGACACCTTACTGTGATGCCAATGATAGTAGAGTGCCACCTTACTGTGATGCCAATGGTAGTAGAGTGCCACCTTACTGTGATGCCAATGATAGTAGAGTGCCACCTTACTGTGATGCCAATGGTAGGAGAGGGCCACCTTACTGTGATGCCAATAATAGTAGAGTGCCACCTTACTGTGATGCCAATGGTAGGAGAGGGCCACTTTACTGTGATGCCAATGATAGTAGAGTGCCACCTTACTGTGATGCCAATGGTAGTAGAGTGACACCTTACTGTGATGCCAATGATAGTAGAGTGCCACCTTACTGTGATGCCAATGGTAGTAGAGTGCCACCTTACTGTGATGCCAATGGTAGTAGAATGCCACCTTACTGTGATGCCAATGGTAGTAGAGTGCCACTTTACTGTGATACCAATGATAGTAGAGTGCCACCTTACTGTGATGCCAATGGTAGTAGAGTGCCACCTTACTGTGATGCCAATGGTAGTAGAGTGTCACCTTACTGTGATGCCAATGATAGTAGAATGTCACCTTACTGTGATGCCAATGGTAGTAGAGTGCCACCTTACTGTGATGCCAATGATAGTAGAATGCCACCTTGCTGTGATGCCAATGGTAGTAGAGGGCCACCTTACTGTGATGCCAATGGTAGTAGAGTGCCACCTTACTGTGATGTCAATGGTAGTAGAGTGCCACTTTACTGTGATGCCAATGGTAGTAGAGTGACACCTTACTGTGATGCCAATGATAGTAGAGTGCCACCTTAATTACTGTGATGCCAATGGTAGTAGAGTGCCACCTTACTGTGATGCCAATGGTAGTAGAGTGCCACCTTACTGTGATGCCAATGATAGTAGAATGCCACCTTAAAGTGATGCCAATAATCCTACATGTCGTCTCCGTAGTGTATTCCAGGTAAATATCGGTAGTCAAGATACTTGTGCTCGCCAGGGCTACACGCGCAATCAAACGTCATAGGGAAACGATACGGCAAGCTGACATCACGATTCATGATTAGTATAGGTGGTCTAGTGCCCTCTATACCTGTCTGGCCTAGCCTAAAGTAAGACAATTATGAAAAGCAGAGCAAATGACAGAAGGAATAGTCAGAATTACCTCCCACGGTTTAAAAGTTTGAAAAAATTAAATATTCAAAAGTGATTTCATGTCACTATAATGACAATTACATTGATTTTGTTGTGGTATACGTGATAAAAAAATATATATGTAGAGATGTGTTCACGCCACCCCGGGGTCTTTACGTTCTATTTACCAATGATGACAACCCACTTCAAATTACGTTTTCCAAAATGAACCCCCACCCCCACTATAAAAACAAAAGAAAAGAAAGCAACATTCAATGTATCCCCATCCACTGAAAATAATCTGTCCCTTATGAGATATACGCATACACACTACTTACATGTACATTACAAAAATAGAAATATGGTAAAGACATGGTGGGTTATGACCACAGAAAATTTGCCAAATCATGATTAACATTCATAATTCTAAATATAACATTCGGTCGTAAAATACCAATTGTCATTCGTGAAACAAAGCAACTAAAATTAGTATTCGAAGTGAGATATGTATACATAAAATATGACTTTCATGTAATAGGGCGAGAGTATTCAGTAAGTACATCGGAATTGAAATTAAAATAACATCGACGTTTTTTCAAAATATTTGTTCTGTGCTTTTACAACCAAGATTGAAATTGTAACATTCTGTATGTACCTCATGCAACTATCATTGATAAATGTTACAAATATTTTCAATGATACCATTACTAAGTGACAGGGCCAAAAGTGGAAAATGACAAAGGGTTTGTTTCATAGTCTATATGTGACTTTCCAGTCAACACTGCTCTCTGTTGTATGACAATATACATACCTTTTAATCGTACTTGGAGTTTTATTTTGTTGCTCAAGGTCATGATTCTGTAGCTCTGTCTTGAATGATGATCAAAGATGATGCAGCGCATCGTTCTACCTGTTTGACTGATTATCACCAGCGATTTGGGATGGTTTGCGCCAAGTTATAAGGTGGTAATGAAATTGACGCGCCCACTGTGTTTTAAATTTTACCTACTATTCTACATCGAGTATAAATCTGAACTCGCACACTGATTGCCGGCATTGAAGTTGGTTTGGCTGTGGGGAAAGTACAACGTACGTATACACTACAGCCACACAAATATGTGCAAATTCATGCTTAGTGACCTCGAAGGTCAAACCGTACAAGCATATTCCCGAAGTCGTCTAAATTGGAATACGAAGGGGCATGACCGCCTGAATGCGTTATGCACTTATGCAAATGTGTCACGCTTTATTTGACTTTAGTCTGTACCGTTGACGTGATGTAACAATACATGATATAAATCATATGACGAAAATTTGATCGAATTATTGCGACTGTACTGATCACCAAGCCATGGGGTTTAGAAGACTTGTTATCGTGTGAAAAGCGAGCTTGTATTGTGCTGAGATGATCAATAACATAGATCGATAACCAGGGAATGGACTTGTGTCTAGTGAGTAAATATAATACATACAATAGTATTACTAATATGTGAAGTGTTACCAGAGGGATGACACCTACTTATAAAATAACTTTAGGTTTTTTTAGGAAATTATTTTACATTTTTAAAAAATAATTTTGCACTTTTCTTTGACCTAACTATAGCTTCAGCCCGTTTCATTTCTCTTTTTTTTTCTTTAACGTTTCTCACATTACGAACTAAACATTTTTTTTTCAGATTCAAAATCTTATATTGATTCGTTGAAGATCAGATTGGTGTGGCGAATTGTCCACAGACTGCAAGTACAGATCATCAAGGTATCGAATATTATGGATGAGAACGTGAATAGCGAAAAGATGAACATTTTGGATCCTGAAAATCACGACGAGAAAGATTTGAAAACACAAACAGGAAGCGATGATGGTAATTTCTTGACAGTAAATAAACGACTTCTACCAGTCAAGTTATTCTATCTATTCTTCTTTGGAGGGGTTGGTGCGGTATTCCCGTATATCAC
>NC_135564.1:19284818-19317318 GCF_964340395.1 Glandiceps talaboti | reverse complement strand
AACAGAAGCCCGGCTAGCTCAGTCGGTAGAGCATGAGACTCTTAATCTCAGGGTCGTGGGTTCGAGCCCCACGTTGGGCGTACACCTTTTCTTGTGGGACACAAATCCTTTCTTATCTGAAAGTGCAAAGTCGGGGTTTCGAGCCTCCACAATGGGAGTACGGGTGCAATAACTGTTTTTTGAAGAGCATACAAGCAATTGCATAATGTGTGTGTGTAACTTTACACCGATGTTCTGTCTCTAAATCTATAAACAATACCGTAAACCATACGTTTAAATTTCTAACCCAAATATTTCGAAGAGATGAGCTTCTCTTCATAGATGGTGCTTCAGTTCTGTCAAAGAAAACAAATTCCGATGTCACGCTATCAATGCTGAAGATCGCAGCTATTTTATTGTCATGTGCTCGTATATATTAGAATGGTATGAATACTTAGTCTAAATTAGGCCAGCTGTTGAGTACTACTGGTTGCAACGTTACTGTTTGTTATTTATACCCTAGATGAGTGTGGTATCCTATTGATTGAACTGATACTCGATAAGACTAACTTCACTTTTAATGACAAACAATAAATACAAAAAGCGGGAATAACTATTGGTTCCAAAGTAGGCAGAAAATTTGCATCCACATTCATGAAGTAGCTCAGTGTCTTCCAAATAGCTGGGTTAAAATGTATGGTTCATCACGATATCATATATATATATATATATATATATATATATATATATATATATATATATATATATATATATATATATATATATATATATATATATATATATATATATATATATATATATGATTAAAAGTTGACTATTAAACTATAAATTATGATTCAATAGTCGAAGGATTATTTCCTGTAGCTTTTCTTTTTTTTGTTTTTCCATGTTGCGGAATACATATTGTTGGGTAATACTGTGAGTTTTTATTTGCTCGATGTTGAGGGAATGCAAAGTCTCCTTGGGGGATGATTCATGTTAGGTCAAGCTAATAAAATTAGAAGTGGCTATCGGTACCAATCGTTGAATGGGTGTAGTGAATCAACAATGGGAAAGGTCAACTCATGTAGACGTAATATATGCCACTATAGTAAAGGTCAACACAGAGTATCGTTGATTTCTAAACCATATTCCTGTAAGAACAGGCTTGTTTTAATGTAAGGACTACTTCAAAAATGTAATTTTGCTTTAAATTACTGATGACAAACCGTCATTAAATATAATTCAGTGAGTTCATGTTGTCGTGGATATTGAGTGTATGTAACTAGGACATCGTGTTTTTCTACTGTTTGGGACAATTGGCGAGTTCAAGATAAAAACGGTTTCCGATCCATTAGCTAGAATATCAACGTCACTTGTGCTGTACTACGCTAGCTGTCGAGAGCTGGCGCAGTTACAGCGCAACGACGTGAACACTTTAGCTAACGGATGGCAAACAATTCAACCCTGAACTCGCCCAATGCCTTAGTAGGTTAGTACGCAGGAAACAATCATGGCGTCTGTCGAATCAATTCTGCTGTGGAATAGTACGCAACTAATTCTCGTCTTCTTGGTTACATTCCTCACCTTGGTGTGGATTTTCCGTCGTCAAAAAAATCTACCTCCAGGTCCAAAAGGTTGGCCTGTCGTTGGATCCTTGTTTTCTCTCAGTAAACACCCATACAAGACTTTTCTGGAATGGGGTCAGATGTATGGAGACGTTATGAGTGTTCGGTTGGGGACAGAATTGGTGGTGGTACTGAACAGTCGTGAGGCCCTTAGAGATGCTTTCGTCAAACAAGCTGCCAAGTTTTCATCCAGACCAACGAATTCGACTACTGCACTTTTGTTTAAACAAAAAGGTATGAATAACAACATTGTAACAGTGTTAATTTTCCTTTCCGCCGTGACTAATAGTGACTTTAGGTATTTGGCACTATAGATATCTGTCTAGTACCGTGAATGAATTGTCATGACAATGAATTAGTGATTTACTGGCACTATGACACGCCTTGACAATTGACCCTAGCTGCATGACCGGCATCACTTTTGTTTAATATTTGCACAGAAGTTTTCTGCAGATAGCATTTTAACCATCTGACCATATTTTTGTTTCTTACTTCTGTATAAATTGTGTACGATTGATGATTTTAATGCCTGCCTTCATCTTTTCCAATCTTTTCTCGTAGGACTCATTGACTCTACGCCACCTACTTGGCAAGTTCTCCGTAAACATACTTCGAAAAGCCTTCATCAATTTGGCATGGGAAAAGTTCTCATAGAAGAGCGCATTCTCGATGAATGCGATTTTCTCATCAAACGACTCAATAATCACCTAAACAAGTCGATTGATCTTCGCCACCTCTTCTCGAATGCTGTCTCCAACATATTATGCGCAATGTTGTTTGGCAGTAGATTTGATTACGATGATGATAACTTCAAAGAACTTCTTGGATTAAATGAAGCCGTGCTGAAAGATGTACTTTCATCTAACTTGTTAACATTCATTCCCATTCTTTGGTATTTCCCGTTACCGATCAAATACAGCCTCATCAAGAACTGGCATAAAGTCCGTGACTACTTTGATGAAAAAATAAAGGAACACAAGATAATGACCCAAAACCAAACCGATAGCGAGAGTATGATAGATTGGTATCTTTTGAAAGCCAAAGAGATTCAGGAAAGGAAGATTCAAGACCCATCTCTTGCTTGTCTAAGTGAACTGGACCATCTGCGTCTCATATGGTTTGAATTGTTCATTGGCGGAACTGACACATCATCGAATGCGTTACTTTGGACCGTGCTGTATCTAGCTAAGTATCCAGACTTTCAGGATAAGTGCGTTAAGGACATTGAAAATGGAATCGGTATGGATAAGACACCATGCTTTGCTGATAAATCTAAACTTCCCTTCATTGAAGCCGTAACTCTGGAAATTCAACGGATCGCAACGATAGTACCATTAGCAATACCACACAAAACATCAGAACCTGCAACACTTCGCGGCTACTCCATTCCGAAGAACACAATGGTCTTTGCTAATCTTTGGGCAGTTCATATGGATGGAACAGAATGGGAAGATCCTGAGACATTTGATCCCGGACGCTTTCTTGATGAAAATGGCAACATTAACAAGATGAAGAGCAATAGAATAATGCCTTTTGGAATTGGTAAACACAGTTATGAATTACTAATTTAAATTATTTTTTCTTCACTTTACACATCCTGGAAAGACTTCCAACACATTTTGTAACACTATATGCATAAATGCAACAAGAAATGTGATTTAGCCCATTGGCAAGTAGATGTTATCAATGCATGAAATGTACATTATTTCGTTTTCACTAACTTTCAAAAGCAGGGGTAATTCGTGTTTCTAATTCAAAATGGTCCTTGAAAATTCCCAGTTCAAAATGTCATTTGTGATCACTGATTTAGCCACAATTCATTTTTGCATGCTAGTGTCAGTTTGTGAGTGACATAGTATCTAAAACGAAGATAGTGTTTCTCTAATTTCATTTGTCGACTTCTTACCCTTTGCAGGTCCTCGTGAGTGCATTGGATTACAACTTGCTAAAGTTGAAATCTTTTTATTTCTGACTTCAATACTCCAACGATTCGAGTTTAAGCTACCTGAAGGGGATAACCCATCAACGGAAGGAACTCTTGGGATCGTTCATATGCCGCAGCCGTACAAGGTGTTCATCCGCAGCCGTGACAAACCATAAAATTCAGCCTTTGGGTGTTCAAACAATAAAAACATGGAATTTAATTCAAATATATAGTTAAGATAATAGAGGCGCATGATTAAGAGGATACAGCAAGACTAAAGAACTACGAACAATATACATGTATATCTATACTTTCAAGTAACCCTTTTTGATTTTTTTTAATTCAATATTTTTAATATGACACTTTGGTTTGAGGTTCAAGGTTTTTAGAATTCAATGACAGGTTGATTCAATCGGTCGTCTATGTTTAATGGAAACTTCTTCGCTTTATATTCCCAGAAAGCTAGAAATTTGAGACAGTTTAAAGCTGAAAAATTAATTTGAAACAACAAAGACCAAATCCTTGTTTGCAGCTCAATAAAACATTTATTAATCTTTTATTGACTTGTAGACAAAGACTTGGCATATGTTGTTTCAAATTTATATGAAACCATGATAAAATTGTCTGATTTATCATTTAAAAAATCAAAAATAAATCAAAAACCAAATTCTAATCCATATGTCCACTGTAGTATGTATTTCGGAAATAAAAACATGGCCGAATGTTAGTACCATATTATATCGCTCTCTATCTTAATATAAAATATGGCATCCATAAAACAACACTGTGAACCCTTGAATGTCTTTAATGATTTCAAAAGGATTAGCATTAAGCTTTCAGGATATGGTGAGGCTTTGAAAGAGTTTAATTTTTCTGGGAAATTTTTTCTAGGTGCATTCTAACTTCAACGATTTTACAGATGAATGCATATATCATTATTTAACATGTATTTCATGGGTTTTTTTTTCAAATTCGAACTGAGTCAAAATCGACCGTTCAGTTTTTACTTATTTATAACGTTGTGTCGAGTTCTTTAATCATATGATATGATATGATATGATATGATAACAAATTTATATAGCGCCTGGTATCCATTTAAAATGTTCACTGGCGCTTTACAAAGTGTCACTTAAATATGCTCGCTCAAAAAAGTAGGTCTTTAGCCTAGATTTGAAAATTTCAGTACTTGATGCTGAACGAATATGACTTGGAAGATCATTCTTCATTTAATCATGTAGTTACCTTTCATGTTGCATTTTTATCATTAAAAGGGTGACCCTATTTTTTTCGTTTCTCCAAAGTTTCAGCTCCGAAATCAAAATTAAAAATATTTTTATTTTCGTCCGCCTTTAATATTTTTCGAAACAGCGCCCTCTCTGGCAAGAATAAACAAGTGTCTAGACTGTCGACTTCGCCAACGACACTTGTTCATGAACAGAGCATTTCTTTCATGAGGGAAGTTATTCAAGTAGGGGGCTGAGAACATGCCAATTGTGTAGAGAAGCTGGGAAAGGGTTTGTTACCAGGAATCCAATAAAAAATTACATAGGAGGAAAAGGAGAGGCAGAGAAACATGAAGAAAATGATCATTTATTTTTTTTAAATTCACCGACCGGCCAATAGTTGCCATGAGAAGTAATGAGGAACATATAACAAAATAAGGTCACTCTTATGATGTACATGATACCATAAACAGAGCTGGACGTGGATATTGATGCAACGATAAATGGGTTCAATGAATCAAATAACGGAAAGGTCACCTGGAGGTAACGTATGCCACTAAAGGCAAAGGTCAAATAAGAGTGTATTCGATCTGTAAACTATATTCTTATAAAAACAAATTTCTTTATTGTAAGAACTATTTCAACAGTATAATTTTTTGTTTTTAAGCAAATGATGTGAAGGTCATGAACTATAATAATCATTTCAAAGATTTACCGTTATCATGGATTTTGAGTGTATGCGCATGTGTGTTTCGTTATTGATTTAATGTTTAATTATGACATGTTATTTTAATTTTTTGAAATGTGCCATAATATCAAGTAGATAGGTACATAGAAAACATGGCGCCTGTCGACTCAATTCTGCTGTGGAACACTACGCAGTTGATTATCGTCTTCTTGGTGATATTTTTCACCTTAGTGTTGTTTTTCCGTCGTCCAAGAAATCTACCCCCTGGTCCAAAAGGTTTGCCTATCGTTGGATGTTTGCTTTCTCTAAGCACAAAACCATACAAGACTTTCTTGAAATGGGGTCAGGTTTATGGAGATGTGATGAGTGTTCGGTTGGGGACAGAATTGGTAGTGGTACTGAACAGTCGTGAAGCCATTAAAGATGCTTTCGTCAAACAAGCTGCCAAGTTTTCATCCAGGCCAGCGAATTCAACTCAAGCGCTTCTGTTTAAACAAACAGGTATGTTTGGTGGTCGAAAATAAAAGTGTCTGTTGATATAGAAGCCGATGCTATATTCCAAGAGACATCGTTAATTTTTTGACTTAAATTGTTAATAGTAAGTTTTTTATTCAACCCTCCAACCCCACCCCCACCCCACCCCGATTTTTAACCTTGACCTTCATCCTCAAGATCCATTTCAATATTATGAAAATCAGGTAATCTTTAAGGCATACATTGACAAATGACCCTGATCTTCATATTCAAGGCTAAATAGCACTTTCTGCCATGCTTTTCAACTTTTATATATACAGATACAAATGCAATATATACATCCATACTTACTAATAAACATAAAATCTGTTATCATTAAGACACAAAGGTAGTATAAAAATATGTATTATATTCGTAGACTATTTATATTTCAATCTCTTGGAGTGTCATAAATTCAATTCAAACCAAATTCTGTTATGTGTAAACATCGGTATATTATTATGGTATGGAATTGTGAGCTAATTGTAGGCCCACTTTTAGCCTGTTTATGGTGCCGTTGAGATACATCACGGTGGTACCTCCCAAAAAGCTTGTCTTAACTACATATTCAAATGCTTAATGTAGCCACATTCCCAAAAGTAGTTATCAAAATACATCATGTTAAATTTACATAATCATATGTAAACACCATGTAAATTATCACATGTCCACTACATGTTAATGTGCATGATCTATACTTAGCTTGGACAAGGTAACGCGTGTACATTTGCATAATTTGGTCATGAATAATTTCATGAGTTGTCAAGTTTGAAGGGACTGCTTGCTCTCATCGACCAGGCTATCGGGTAGCATTTTCCAAATCAAAATTGTCAGTTTTGACAACGTAGTCAAGACATTTAAGCTGTTGATGCGAGGGTTAATGAGGTACGAACAGTTAACGATGTATCTCAACAGCTCTTTGAAGAGACCAGACCACGTTTTAAACATCTAATATAATAACCTATTGTATTCAATTTGAACTTTTGTTCCAAACACAACTAGAAAATTTACCTGAAATTTTCGACTGTACACTTCAGTCTTTGTCAACAGATTGACCCACTATTCAGCACACGTGACCAGGGGAGTAGTATTAGAACGTAGAGGCTGTCTTTCATTTGAATAAATTCTTGCATAAATCTGCTTAATGTATGCAGAAAAGTGTGCTTTAGGCAGTGTCTAAATCAAATTGACCATAAAATTTCCTACCTGTGTCTTTTCTGTATAATAGCATATGCAATTGATAGTTTTGGTACCAGGCGTCATGGGTATTGTCTAATCTTCTTTACTTACAGGTCTCGGTCATTCACCTCCGCCTACTTGGCAAGTTCTCCGTAAACAGGCAATGAAAACCCTACATCAGTATGGCATGGGAAAAACCCTAACAGAAGAACGCATTCTCGATGAATGCGATTTTCTCGTCAGACGACTCAATAACCACCTGAACAAGTCGATTGATCTTCGCCACCTCTTCTCGAATGCTGTCTCCAACATATTATGCGCAATGTTGTTTGGCAGTAGATTTGATTACGATGATGATAACTTCAAAGAACTTCTTGGATTAAATGAAGCCGTGCTGAAAGATTTCCTTTCATCTAATTTGTTAACATTCATTCCCATTCTTTGGTATTTCCCGTTACCGATCAAATACAGCCTCATCAAAAATTGGCATAAAGTCCGTGATTATTTTGATGAAAAAATAAAGGAACACAAGATAATGATCCAAAACCAAACCGATGGCGAGTGTATGATAGATTGGTATCTTTTGAAAGCCAAAGAGATTCAGGAAAAGAAGATTCAAGACCCATCTCTTGCTTGTCTAAGTGATTTGGACCATCTGCGTGTCACATGGTTTCAACTATTCCTGGGCGGAACTGACACATCATCAAATGCGTTACTTTGGACCGTGTTGTATCTAGCTAAGTATCCAGACTTTCAGGATAGGTGCGTTAAGGACATTGAAAATGGAATTGGTATGGATAAGACACCAAGCTTTGCTGATAAATCGAAACTTCCTTTCATTGAAGCCATTATTCTGGAAATTCAACGGATCGCAACGTTAGTGCCACTAACAGTTCCACACAAAACATCAGAACCTGTCACACTTCACGGTTACTCCATTCCGGAGAACACAACGGTCTTTGCTAATCTTTGGGCAGTTCATATGGATGGAACAGAATGGGAAGATCCTGAGATATTTGATCCCGAACGCTTTCTTGATGAAAATGGCAACATTAACAAGATGAAGAGCAATAGAATAATGCCATTTGGGATAGGTAAATACGTTATGAATTACTAATTTAAATTATTTTTTCTTCACTTTACACACCCTGGAAAGACTTCCAATACATTTTGTAACGCTGTGCATGAATGCAACAAGAAATGTGATTTATCCCATTGGCAAGTAGATTTTATCAATGCATGAAATGTACATTATTTTCTTTTCACTAACTTTCAAAAACAAAGGTAATTCGTATTTTTAATTCAAAATGGTCCTTGAAAATTCCCTGTTCAAAAATGTCATTTGTGATCAGTGATTTAGCCACAATTCATTTTTGCATGCTAGTGTCAATTTGTGAGTGACATAGTATCTAAAACGAAGATAGTGTTTCTCTAATTTCATTTGTCGACTTCTTATTCGTTGCAGGTCCTCGTGAGTGCATTGGATTACAACTTGCTAAAGTTGAAATCTTCTTATTTCTGACTTCATTACTCCAACGATTCGAGTTTAAGCTACCTGAAGGGGATAACCCATCAACGGAAGGAACTCTCGGGATCGTTCATATGCCGCATCCGTACAAGGTGTTTATCCACAGCCGTGACAAACCATAGAATTCAACCTTTGGATGTCAAAACGACACAAGTATAGACAATTTAAATCAAATAGTTATATGTAATAGAAGAACTTGATTAATAAGATACGAACAATATACATGTATATGTATACTTTCATAACCCGTTTTTTTAATTAACAAAATATGCGGACACTTTGGTTTGAGGTTAAGATTTTTAGATTTCAATGACAGACTGATTTAGTCCATATGTTTATCCATTGCAGTGAATCCTTTTCGTTTAATTTCGGGAAAGCTAGGAATTAAGACAGTTTAGAAAGCCGGGTTGGGGGATAGTGTTTCCACAAAGTTATTAACGTAGTATGTATTCAGAACTTTTGCTGTGCATTTGTGTATTAAAAAAACTTGAACCCATTTTCACATAAAATCAAGATATGAGATTTGAGGTCACCGTACACAATTTTGAAATTGAGGTTAATATGGTAACAAAAATTACTAAATTTTAAAATCCAAAACAGTTGCCAAATATTAGTACCACGTTAGTTCTATGGGAAAATAAAATATTTTGTAGATTTCCTTTAAAAAGAACTCTAGAATTTCTTTTATGATTTTCATTAGACCAGGAACAAGTTTACATACGGCAAACTTTGGAGATATTTTGAGTACATTGATTTTCTGGGAAAGTAGCTCCCAGATCCATTTTAACTTTAAGCGGTTTTGCAGTAAAATGAATGACAAATGTATATTTCATGTTCAAAAGAACTATTTTCATCATCGCATTGATTCATAACCATCTTACAGTTTTGATTATATCATAGTGGAAAGTCATTCAATCGTTTATTCCTTCTATTGTGCATTTTTAAATGATATTTTGAACTTTTTTGTAATGATAATAATATGTTTATTGCGTTTCTAGGCCACCGGCTTAATGTATAAAGATTACAAACATTAACAAATATTTTTGTCGTACAGATAGCAAAGGTGAAAGATTACATTATTTTGACTTCGGAAGGAATTAGATTGGCTGTGAACATTGTATGGTGTATATTAATTTCTAAGTTAATCATATGCCGGACAAATTAAAATTAATTTGTTCTCATTTTCGACATCACCTAACTATCGTGTTACACAATCTTTTAAGGTAATTAATACAAGCCTGAATGAATGTATAACTGCAAGGTTATAAATGCAATGTTGGTACGAGTAGACTTTCAAACGGTCTACTAAAAATTGATATAGTAGAATAGTTTACTCAAGGTTTTAGGTATTAAGTATTCCTACCCGAGTATTAAATAAGTGTATAGACTCAGCTTGTATCATGTTGGACTCAGCTCTGTGGGAAGCAGAATTAGCTTTTAATTGTATCATACCTTGGCTGTATGAACTGTCTATGTCTGCCTAATAAATGTTCGATGACCTCACTATGACCTCACAACACCCCATGACCAAAGTACAAAATGTACGAATGACGTCTTGTCTCTAACTCTGAGTCTGTATAAACAGAGCTGTTTTTTCTAAACGTTCGATGACCTTATTGTGACGCTCGGGGTGTAATTTCACATTTTTGACAGTGCTGGGAGAATTTGCTCGTGGGTCTAAAACTATGGCCAGAATAATTGACCTACAGTTGTAATTGTCACGCACCAGTATTTGAAAGTTTCTTATTTCAGCAATCTCGTCCCGTTGTCTAAAAATATATTAAATCTCCTGTATTAGTGGGCTGGGTTTAAACTGAACTACTAGACAAATAGTATTAATCCTGGCTCTCATCGGTTGAAAGACGTGACAACTAGTTATTGGCATATTGTGATGACTTGTGTGTCAAAATAATCTCATTGTTTTAGACTAGATTAATGAGGGCATAAATGGTCGTAGTACATGTATATACGATAAGTCAGAATTTCGCTGATTTCATTTTAGGCTCAAACTAGTGGTCTGAGTTTTAAGTTACTGTAATTGATCACCGATGCTTATCATTGTTTACTTACGACCAATCACATACAAGACATTTGTTTGCTAATAATAGAAATGCAAACACTTTCTTAAAGTGGAGAGGTAACTACTGGTGAACCATATATCTCTTGAGCTATTCCTGTGTGACTTAATTTGATCTGAGCTCAGGTGCTGGTGTGATCCGGTACAAGAGTTACAGTAACGTTATCTTGAATATATGTAGTGTGCAGTTATCTGAACATTCACTATAACAGCTTTAGACGTAAAGAAGAGAGATAACAACATTGGGTGTAAGTTCAACAAAAGTGACATAATAATCTGATTATATATGTTTATTTTGAGGTTTGAGCAGACTCGATGTGGTTTTGCTTGTAGATACATACCCAGAAAGTGAATTTTTTTTTAATTAGGGAGGTAACCCAGTCAATGCTTTGGATTCACCTCTATGGTAACTAGAAGTAGTGCATCTTACGTGCGAAAATAACTACCGAGCGGGAGAGAAAGAGAACTTTGAACATGGGGAAATTACAGATTAATACGTCTGTGATGTCCAGGTAGGCAGCGTTACGTCATTTGTGCGATTACATTACAAACTAGAATAAAGCTTAACGTATGGCACTGTCATAGTGGCTTGGAATTCTAATGTACACGGGGTTTATTCCATTCGTGTGTGTGTTTTATTAGTTGAAGAAGTGTGATTTTGACTTGTAAATTGTGTAACTGACTTACTGTTTATAAATCACTTCATGCCAAGTAAATCATAACGGCCTGGAATTCTATACGGTTTTTTTCCATTAGTGTGTGTTTTATTCATTGAAGAAGTGTGATTTTGACATGTAAATTATGCAACTGACTTACTGTTTATATATCGCTTCATGCCACTATCATGCGAAGTAAATCATAAAAGATAGTACTTACTGTCACAATTTATAAATAGAAATTGACTTTTAGCAATTATTAAATTGTTCGCTACATTGGAATCAAGTAATAATAATAAATATGTGATGTTATTGATTTATTGCTAGAAATTATAAATGTACATTAATATAAATGTATCTGCTAAATTACAAACTGTCAACATTTTCCAAATCAAGAGTCAAGGAAAATAACAAAAATAACAAAATATCAAAAATGATAACAAAACACAACGACGGAAAACACACACTATGTGGAAAATTAGGGATGTTGCCATCTCATGAACATTGAGAAGAAAATATTTGTTCTACCAGATATATGTCGCAGTAGTGACACTAGGTGAAGACCGGACACTTTACATCCCATGAACAAATTCTTAAGCTTTTACTCAGTAAATTCATATAAAGGACGCCCCCAATATGTGGAGGAAGGTGGGGATTTAAAATACATAGATTTACGGTAGGTCATCCGTGTGCCAAAGGTTACAGGCAAGTCAAAGGTAAAAGATGAACAGAAATGACAGACAGTAAACGTAATAGCACAACCTTGACAGACAATTTGACACAGTGAAGACTATAAATGAACGTGTTCAAAGTCAAGGTCATCTGTGAGCTGGTTGTCTGCTGATAACTTGAATACTATAATTACTGGACGGATATGAAGAGTCATGTTACAGAGTCAGGTTGTCCCAAGTAACGAATAAAAAATACACCAGGAAACCTGAACAGAAGTACTAGTAATGTCCCTCGGATATATTTGAAGGTAGGTATTAATCGACAGTTTGAGTTGTCGAATACACGTCCCTGTGTAGTCTCATGCATTGCATCAGATGTTCCCTGCCACTGGTCTTTCGGTTTCTCTGAATATTTTCACTTAGACGTCGCGTATCTCGAATGAAGTTGACTTACTACGTAAAACTACTACACGCCATAGGTTGGTTGCAATGCAATACAAGTTCCTCTTGCTTGTTAGGAGCGCCCTCACTCAGTCCGACTTTCTACTGAACGGTGCTATCACCGTGCTATTAAAAGCAATAAGACAATACTATATAGATCACTTGCCAATATCAGACAAAGAGGATAAAAAGAGGGCGTAACCATTTCCCCCGGGTCTCCGGTTAAAAGCGCATCACAGCGTCAATTCAAACCCAGTAGAACTTTATATGTATATTAATTGTATATCACTTTTATATATATTTTGTTAAAAATGGACACTAAATTCAGACGAGCATTGGCTTGCCTTAGAAGTTCTGGTCTCGAACTGGCTGTGGAAAAGGGCCGTGCTTTGGGTATTGATCTCGAAGATCGCACTTGTAAAATATGTATGTCAACAAATATTGAAGATGAATACCATTTTACTTTAGTTTGTCCCCTGTACCAAAATCTCAGACAAAAGTACTTACCAGAATGGTCATATGTAAATCCTACTATTGAAAAGTTTTATTCACCTATGTCGTCAAACAAAGGTCCAGTAATTCTAAACCTAGCTGCGTATGTATACAGAGCAGATGTTTTAAGAAAGGAATTTTGCTAATTTGTTTTCTGTACACTTCCGTGAGATTTTGTAATCGAGTACTGTAAATTTTTTGCGATATGGGCTGGAGGCCTTAAGAAGCAATAAACCATTATTTATATATTTATTTATATGTATCTCACTTTTCTTGAAGATTGACAGTACAGACGAGTAGAGAATCGCCATTGTGCACTGGGTCGACATATTATCTGAGGAGAGCGATCATTCGAATTACGTATACTTCGATCATGGAGGTAGAACGTCCTTCCTACCTCTATGCTTCAATCATAGCATATATAGTGAGATCATGGAAGTATCACCTATTTCCATGGTGAGATATTCATAAATACATCCATGTTTTTTTAAAATGATATATAAGTCTGTATGTAACATTGTATTACTCTTCTTAATACATCTCTGTTGTAACTGATCCCCTCCTGAAAGGGAATTGAAAAGATGGAATCAGCATTTTCGTCAGACAGGGCATGCCAAGCTCAAGCCATGTCCTCCCTTATACCTCCATGCTCAAATCAAAGTATACATATACATATATATCGGAGAGTATATTGTGTTTGGTTCCAAGAATCAATAGGACAGTAAAAATATAGTTACTTTGGAATGGTAAAATGGAAACGAACGCGAAGTTATCGCACTGTCCTATACGCATATACATGTATTACTACATTTAAACAAAGTCATTACATTTCGCCTAATCTCCTCTCGCCTTTTACACTCTAAAACACACCCTTTTTGAGCTACAATAATGAAGGTTCCTTTTACATTGTTTCCTCATTCAGTCGTTATTCTAATTCAGTTACTAGTACTTTATTCAATTTTGGTCAAACATTTTTATCTCAAAAAGTACTCGGTCAATGAGGCTGAAACTTAGTGAGATGTTTTTAGAAGTGTTATTCTGCAGATTTTCTTCAAAACATGTCACCACAATTAGCCTTAGATACAAGACCACGTCCATAGCAAGTCAAATGATCACGTATTTTGCAAAGATAACAGGAATTGAAGGACAAATGAATAAACATTCAAAAATGTATGCAAATGTGCCTAGCAATAGGACCACGCCCATAGCAACAGTCATATGATCACGTATATTACAAAGATAATATCAGGAATTCATACACAAGTGAACAAAAACATTCCAAAATGCCGTAGGCAAATATATCTAGCAAAATGACCACGCCCATAGCAACAGCCAAATGATCGCGTATTTCACAAAGAAAGCAACATGGTTGGATAGGCAACTGGATAGTCATTCAGGAAATGAACACCTATTGTTATCATGGACTAGCATATATATGGATAAACATTTTTAAAAACTGTACAGTTGTGCTACAATGCCATAGGTGGTGTTTTTTACATTCAAAACGGTAAAACAGAAAGAATTCAGAAATTTTCGTGCCAAAGTATCTTCCGTCATTATTTTTATTCCATTAAAGAGAAACCAGGTCTTGTAAGTTACATTTATACAGTACGGTCTGGATATTGTGTTCGTCTACTTCACGTATTTTGCCTTCAACAACACCTGGTCAAGCTATCACAGAAGTATTGTGACCAAAGAGTACCTTGTCTGAGGGGACAATTTCTCAACAAGATCAATTAATATAAATACATAAAATTCTGCAGATTTTTTTTATGTTTGCCTTCGTTGTTTGTGCCTTATCAGTTTAATGCCACATAGAAAGATATGTATTTCCGCTTTAATTTATCACTTTCGTTTCCAATTTTGTTTTTAAATGCATCATATATATGTTTAATTTTTCATGCAATTATTCATTACATGCTAATTCTTTGGCCATTTGGCGATCG
This sequence comes from Glandiceps talaboti, assembly GCF_964340395.1. NCBI lineage: Eukaryota > Metazoa > Hemichordata > Enteropneusta > Spengelidae > Glandiceps > Glandiceps talaboti. The sequence continues at coordinate 19,302,373 of NC_135564.1, read as the reverse complement.
TTAAGACGTAGTGTACGGATTGTTCACAGATGCACTTGCGCAGTGCATCTTTCCGGTTCTTCGTAATACAGCATCTGTGACGTAAACAGCGAAGTATAGAACTAAAATTGCAATGTACAACATTTACTTTACAGATTATCCAACGTTACGACATCGTCGTTATACAAGATATACGAGATAGTTCAGACACTGCCATCTACGAGTTACAGAATGCTGTCAACAGTGCTTCAAGCCAACAATACTCCCTGGCTATCGGTCCTCGACTTGGACGCACAAGCTCTAAAGAACAATACGGGTTTTTATACAGGTAAGGAAATACAGTTGAATATTAACCTTCATGGTCTGAAATACAAATATGCATATAGAGTGACCTTTTTGCATATGTTACAATATGTCACTTTGAATTACTTGGTATAATCATTGTTCTCAGACTTTGGGCCAAACATGATGGTTATTTTGCATAATTTATTTATATATTGTTTACATAATATTTGCATGATATTTGCATATATTTGTAATAACTACTATTTTCTCTCAATCAATCAAGTAATCAATCATCATATCTTTGACATTACCAATACAATAGTTTCAGATGGATAGGCTTTGTTACATGGTACATGTATAATATCCAAGACGTGGTGATTGTTACTTAAACTTTGACACCGTATTTTTTTTCAATTATTATCCAGTGTCACTATCATTTCACTATCATTAGATACTGAATATGCATTGCTTTGTAACACGGGGCACTCCGTATGCAAACTCCAGCCGTTTTTCTTGAGTTACGATGTGATGAACTCACCTCTTTTTTCAGACCAGACAAAGTAACTGTGATTGATAGTTACACTTATAATGACGTCAGTGATTTTTTTGAACGTGAACCATTCATAGTCCGATTCTCCTCTCCTAAAACAGGTAAGTAATAGTTTGGGAAACGTACTACAATTAAAATACCGAAACCTGAAATAGAGCGTCATCTGGTTGGACAAAACTGTTACTAAAATTACAACATTTCATTATCTGTCTCAACAAAAATCTCACGAAAACTGCTTTGATCGTCTTGCTTGACAAAATTATTTCTGTTGATACGATTTTTGTTGAGCGATATGATAAAATTTAGCCGTGATGGTAAGGTTTGGTCGAGCCAGACGATGAAATATAACAGTATTAATAAGATTTTGATTGGCTGTAAGAATTCAGTGGAACAGCAACCCATGACTGTCTTACAAATTACAAATGAAATGCCCATTCTAACATCACAGTTACTAAACTTAAATACATGCATTGGTAACCTTCACGCAAATGATGGTGGCGCGCACACCTCATAAACACTCAACAGTTCTTTGAATATGGCAGTTATGCTACTCAAAAACCCAAAGGAGGGCGCCTTCATTGGTTTGAATTCAATAACCAAGTCATGATGTCACGTTAAATAATAATAATAGAGAGGTTTAGATGCGCGTATTTACGTGTGTTCTATACGTGTAGCGTCATAGTCACGTGATTCGAAGCAACTCAGGCGTTCTGTATCAAACGACGCTACGTCAAAATGGTGGTCTACACGTAACTGTAAATACGTGTTGAGTTTTTGTCATTTTCTTATATTAAATGTCGTATTTTTTATATCAAAGTTCGGAAGCATAACTTTAAACTAATTTTTTGGTTTTTGGGTAGTTGCAGGAAAAATGGCTAAAGTACGGACAAATTTAGAAATCAAAGGCATGTGTCTGGCTGGACTGAAGATGTCAACGCGCGCGTTCACATTCCACTGCATAACATTACTTGGAACGCATAACTAAACACAATTTTGTACGTGTCATTACTTGTACGCCTGCACGATAACGCTCCCGTAGGCGTACACGTTCTAACGTGTATCTAAACCTCTCTAATATTAGTATTGATTACTTGTAATGAGTGGTTCTATCGTTCTTATGTATTAAAACGTGTCAATTAATGAAAAAATAAAACTTTACTTAACTACTGAGTGTTCCATCCACAATTTGTTATGAATTAGAAAGCGTATATTTAATTAATGTAATTATCAATTAAAACTTTTTTAGATGTTCCATCCCCGAGTTGTACTTATTAATTAAATATTGCATATTTAATTAAACGTGTGATTCTGTTCATATCATTTAAAATAACATCAATTTAATTTTAAAATGCGAGCTAATTAAATTTCAGGGTGTGCCAACCGGGTGTGTTTTTATGAATAAAAAGTCAATTTGATTAAACATGTAATTTACATAAACCTCTGACCACTATACAGTGCGGTGTTTACATGCAATAGTTAGACTACGTTTTAGTTTACCCTCCGAGAGTTCTAACTCAAGATTCTGAATCGGCTCTCAACAAAATTTGACGGGCGATCTTTCGACAAAAATATCAACCCTTCCACGATGAATTTTTAAATAGCTTGCTAACAAATAAATAAAACGGACAACTATAAAGCAGGAGTGAAAATATAACCTCCGTATAATTCCCGTTGGCAGGGGTAATACTTTATATTGTTAATAGTTAAGCTATTTACAATCATATATCCCTGCATACCACAATTGCGAATATTTCTTTGAAAACAATGTTTCGGGTGGACCTGATTCTAGATTTCCCTTTAAAAAGACGCAGGTTATTAAAAGTATTTTCGTTCTTACACAATACTCAAAACTTATACACACCTGATTAGTTAATATTGAATGCCTCAATACAATTTGTAACGCATCTTATTCATACCTGGTTATAGCTAAATATTCTCTGTTTATTTCATTAGTCTTCATTCATCTCATTGAAATATTTTTAAAACTAGAGAGATTAATATAACAAGAAATTATACTAATATTTTTAGCGGATTGTTCCATCACATGGCGCCGTGGCTTAGCTGGTTAAAGTGCCTGTCTAGTAAACAGGAGATCCTGGGTTCAAATCCCAGCGGTGCCTATTTTGTCAATGCTTTATCGAGCATCCCCAGCACACATACCCATTTTGGTCAATGCTCAGACCACCAACTGGAGGTCTGCGGTCAGTGTAACCAACCATAGTTTTTAATAGATTTTCACTGGCCAAAGTGTTTCCTCTCCTGTCCAACAATCCATTTGCTTTTGAAATGTGAAGATTTCAACTAAATTCAATAATACTCATTCTCACATCAGTTTTGCTTATTTCAACTTGAAGTGGTTGTGATTATGTTTGATATCCAAATTGAGCATTATGTTAATAATTCAGATATTTGTAAACTTAAGAAAAGTTAATATTTCAACAGTCTTTTGTTCCATATATATATTGCGACATGGCCAGCCTATTGCCATTCGGTACATTGGAAATGTGATAATAAACAGAATTCGGTTACGTTGCTATATGATATACAGAAAGTGCTTGACCCAATTATTTCAACCCTGAGTCACAAAAAGCCATTGAGAGTCTCCTGCAATTACCACGTTTCCGTGACAACAAAATAGTTATGGCAGCGGTGGGATTCGAACCCACGCCATCGAAATGACTGGTGCCTTAAACCAGCGCCTTAGACCACTCGGCCACGCTACCTTGCTATCATACTGATTATTTAACTTTGAAAAAAATAATATCTATCAAGGCAAGACTGTGATCATACTACATACTGTTTCTGGTCTGTTCGACTGAGCCAGCCATAGCCACTTTCAATCATATTAAAATCATTCAATATAATGACTGTATTCAACCTTGCAAATTATTACTCTCTCGTTTCAAACACGAGAAAGGAAACACACCATCATATAGATCTTGTGATTTAACGATCATCACAATGTAACAGAGGTATAGCTTCCATGGTAACCTGATACTGAAAGTGGGAGAGAGACATATGTAGATTAGGAAAATTGATTAAACACAATACACAAGATGTAATAAAAGCAGTTAAAACTTGGCCTAAGAAAAACGTTGGATATTTTGTTAATACAAACTCTGACCTGCAGAATCCTACTGTCTTAAGACCAATGGAAATTGTGACGTATTGCTAAGTCTAAGATATGTCTTAAGTATTTCAAACATAATAAAGTATATTACGAGTCCAATAACTGAAAACATTTAAACTAATCTAATTAGTTATGCATGAAGCCCAACCTTCACCACTCAAACCAGAGTAAGGTACTAAGGATGTGATTTTGACATGTAAACTATGTAACTGACTTACTGTTTATAAATCACTTCATGTCAAGTAAATCATAAAAGATAGTATTTACTGTCACAATTTATAAATAGAAATCGACTATTTTAGCAATTGATAATTTGTTCGCTACATTGGAATCAAGTAATAATAATAAATATGTAATGTTATTGATTTATTGCTAATAATTATAAACGTACATTAATATAAATTTATCTGCTAAATTACAAACTGTCAACATTTTCCAAATCAAGAGTCAAGGAAAATAACAAAACATAACGACGGAAAACACACACTATGCGGAAAATTAGGAAAATTGCCATCTCATGAACATTGAGAAGAAAATGTTCGTTCTACCAGATATATGTCGTAGTAGTAGTGACACTAGGTGAAGACCGGACACTTTACATCCGATGAACACATTCTAAAACTTGTACTCAGTAAATTCATATGAAGGACGCCCCCAATATGTGGAGGAACGTGAGGATTTAATCGTTTCCGGGAAATGAACATACACCATACCCGTGAGTGAATAGATTTACGGTAGGTCAACCATGTGGCAAATGTTCCACAAATGACAGTAAACTTAATAGTACAACCTTGACAGACAATTTGACACCGTGAATACGATAAATGAACGTGTTCAAACTCAAGGTCATCTGTGAGCTGGTCGTCTTAAGGTAGGTATTAATCGGCACTTTCATGAATTGTAGAATACACGTCCCTGTGTAGTCTCATGCATTGTATCAGATGTTCACTGCCACTGGTCTTTCGGCTTCTTTGAATGTTTTCATTAGACGTAGAATGTCTCGAATGAAGTTGACCTACCACGTAACATTACTACACGCCATAGGTCGGTTGCAATACAATACAAGTTCCTCTTTTTAGTTCCGAGCGCTCTCAGTCCGAGGTTCTACAGAACGATGTTATCACCGTGCTATCAAAAACAATAAGACAATACTATTGACCTCTTGCCACTGAACAAGACAAAGAGGTTAAAAAGAGGCGTAGCCATTTCATCTCAGCGTCCTACCCAGTAGAACTTAAATATAAGCCTAGGGAGGAAATCACATCTCGTCAAAGTAGTTGATCGTTGTATTACTTTCCTGGTTAGCTTTAACATACATTTTGACATCGTATTCCCTGAGATGTTTTGGTTTCAACCTCTCAACTCTGTATGTAGCTCAGACAACTAATGGTCTGAGATCAAATATTGTATTCAGGTCAAGGTCATAGCTAGCATATGGACTTCTTAAACTACCATGTAAATAATTTAACCATTTACTATTAATTGTGAGATTAGCTGCAATTAGTGCATTTGCAGTAGCAGCTATAGCAGAGCAATACATAGTTACTTACAAATTAAAAGCTCATTTCCGTATTATGATTACCTATATATCATTGAGACACTGAGGTCACAGTGACCTCCATTCCAGTCAAGGATGTACTTTATATGAGGTTCATTACAAATACATCCATCAACTTATACACTGACATTGCCCCCATTTCAATACATTAGACTTAAATTTACTTTGTATCAGAATGTGAAGTGTGACAACTACAAAATATCTTCACCGGATCAAATTAGCCAACTTTCTACCATTCATTGCAACTGCCTGGATTTAGCCACGCTTTTATAAGGCTCACACTTGTGGGTACCTCTTGTAATCATGATTTTAAAAAACACTCATTAAAATTGATATTGATGCATTCGCGCCATTTTTATATTGAAATCAACAAGAGCCCAATATATATATATATATATATATATATATGTGTGTGTGTGTGTGTGTGTGTGTGTGTGTGTGTGTGTGTGTGTGTGTGTGTGTGTGTGTGTGTTTTATTTGCATGTTGCAAGCATTTTAAGCGCTCTCAATACGTCCCAAGAGGAACCATCGTTTTCCCCCGATTTACATAACGATAGGAACGCATAACAAAAGAACCTACTACATAATAGATATCACCATTGCTGGGATAGGGTGCGAACTTACAAAATGTTCACCTAAATCGATTTGCGGACTAATAAAACGAAATATGATATTCTCTAAATGCAATATAATGTTCTAAATTGTACGCATACTTCAAAATGTACATCCAGGTAATCGAAAAAGTATGGAACGAGTAGACATTTGGATTTGAAGTCGTCCCCCCCCCCCCCATCCAGAAAATGAACTGTCTATCCACTGATGTATTCGCAAGTATAAAACTCTTTAGCTCATTTATTCGCAAGTTTGCAATTGCATGCTATTAAGATCGAGGTCGGCTAATACCAATTTGTATATTAATTGTAACTCACTTTTCTTGAAGATTGACAGTACAGACGAGCAGAGAATCGCCATCGTACATTATGGCTCAGCAAGTTCATGGTCTACAGATTTTCGGCTTGGTACTCGCCATTCTGCTTTGTCAGATAACCGTGAGAGGAGATGACATCGAGGAGCTTAACGTAGCTGCTTTCAACGTTCAAGTATTTGGAACAACTAAAATGTCAAAACCTGATGTTGTCAACACCTTGATACAGGTAGGGGTTGCAGCCATGTTATTTTATTCATACATATTATGCACAGTACAGCCGGAAGGAAGCTCAAGTTTTGACCTGTGTAAAAGTTTGGTTATGTATATATATTTAGACGAACATTATAGTTTATACATTTCTTTATATTTAGACGAACGCATTTGCGCATAACTTTAATAAGTTTGCTACTTACGTCAGAGTTTGTGACACGCGTACGGAGTCATTAGTAAAGGGGCTCAAGTTCGATCATGGTTAAAGTCCAAGGTTTCAATCCCAGACTCACATTAATCATTAATATTATCTTAGCCATATACGATAACTCTTCTTCTTGACCATCCTTTTCCTATGGCTCTGGTAAACAACTGGGTCGACTTATTATCTGAGGAGAGTGGTCATTCGAATTACGTATACTTCGATCATGGAGGTAGAACGTCCTTCCTACCTCTATGCTTCAGTCATAGCATATAATATTAAGATCATGGAAGTATCACCCATTTCCATGGTGAGATATTCATAAATACATCCATGTTTTTTTTAAATGATATATAAGTCTGTATGTAACATTGTATTACTCTTCTTAATACATCCATGTTGTAACTGGTCCCTTCCTGAAAGGGAATTGAAAAGATGGAATCTGCATTTTCGTCAGACAGTGCATGTCAAGCTCAAGTCATGGAGGCATGTCCTCCCTTATACCTTCATGCTCAAATCAAAGTATACATATACGTATATATCGGAGAGTATATTGTTCATGGTTCCAAGAATCAATATGACAGTAAAGTATAGTTACTTTGGAATAGTAAAAATGGAAACGAACGCGACGTTATCGCGCTGTCCTATACGCATATACATGTATTACTACATTTAAACATAGTCATTACATTTCGCTTAATCTCCTCTCGTCTTTTTACACTCTTAAACACATCCTTTATGAGCTACAATAATGAAGGTTCCTTTTACATTGTTTCCTCATTCAGTCATTATTCTAATTCAGTTACTAGTATGTCATTCATTGACAACAGATTTGGTGTACATTGTCCATGTTTTATTACATAATCTTTCATAGTCTTTCACTTTTATAGTATTATAACTCTGCATCGTTTCCCACGTTTATAATGTTGACAAACATATACGAGACCTAAAATAAATTGTATGGTTCCGATTACGCTCAATTTTAGAATAGACTTATTTTTTTCACGTGTGAGTGTCTAGTTCAGGCAGTTATGTTTCCGTTGTTTTCCATGTTATTGGTTAAATTTCTTCCCCGACCCGTCAGATGTACAGCTATTAGAGATTGGAAGAACAGTTTGACACTGTCTTTTCAAGTTGATGTCAGTCTCCGTATCCACTATTTCTCGCGAGACTTCACAGTTTTCGCGATATTTTTCTCTCGAATACGTAAAACAAAGTTCAGGGTTGACAGTGAAAAGGTAGATGGGGTCGAATAACCGCAATCAAACAGTTTTTTAAAAGCCTAACCCGACAGATCGTCCTAATTTAAGCCGCCGACCATACACATTTTTGACATTCAAGACGGTAAAATAGAAAGAATTTAGAAATTTTAATTCGTGCCAAAGTATCTGCTGTCATCAATTCGTAATTACTGTGTTTGGGTTCAGACATGACACTGCTTATACATGTCGCCAAACACATAGTTAGAGAAATGAATATGGCTCACATGGGTGTCAAAACAATAGGTACACTATTATCGTATGTCTGGAGATGTCATTCAAGTTAAAGTTTAGTATACTTTCTTTCATCTCCATGACGCTCATAATTATGCATGACCTATTGTTATCTTACAAGCTCATCTCATATGCGTGACTTATTGTAATTTAAACGGAGTGTCTCGTGACCAATAGGTTATGCATAACTATGTGTTTGGCGTCATATACAAGCATGTCTGAACCCAAACACAGTAATTACGAATTCATGACACTTCCGTCATTGTTTTAATTCCATTAAAGAGAAACCAGGTCTTTTCAGACTGTAAGATACATTTATACAGTACTGTCTGGATATTGTTTTCGTCTACTTAACATATTTTGCCTTCAATAACATCTGATCAATCTATCACAGAAGTATTGTGACCAACGAGTAGCTGGTATGAGGGAAGGAACAATTTCTCAACAAGAATAATTAATAAAAATACGATTTTTTTTTTATGTTTGCCTTCGTTGTTTGTGCCTTATCGGGTTTAATGCCACATAGAATTATGTGTATTTCCGCTTTAATTATCACTTTCGTTTCCAATTTTGTTTTTAAATGCGTCATATATATGGGTTTTTTTTGTATTTAAAATATTTTTTATTGGAGTAAAAAAGAAGTTATACATAGCAGGTTTTTACAGTATCTGGATAAAACACAAAATGATTTCTTTACAGAATTCAAACTTATTTTTCTATTCCCTTCTTAATGCTGGGTCTTGGACAATGTGTTTTAGATAACTTCCCCATTTCTTTATATGTGAGTTGGGTCTTGGACAATGTGCTTTAGATAACTTCCCCATTTCTTTATGTGTGAGTTGAGCTTATGCCTCCTTTTTGCAATATTATACTCAATTTTCTATATGTTTAACTTTTCATGCAATTATTCATTACATGCTAATTCTTTGGCCATTTGGCGATCGTTAAGACGTAGTGTACGGATTTTTCACAGATGCACTTGCGTAGTGCATCTTTAAATGTCCAGTTCTTCGTAATACAGAGTCTGTGACGTAAACAGCGAAGTACAGAACTAAAAAAAAGTTTCAATGTACAACATTTACTTTACAGATTATCCAACGTTACGACATCGTCGTTATACAAGAGATACGAGATAGTTCAGGCACTGCGATCTACGCGTTACTGAATGCTGTCAACAGTGCTTCAAGCCAACAATACTCCCTGGCTATCAGTCCTCGACTTGGACGCACAAGCTCTAAAGAACAATACGGGTTTTTATACAGGTAAGGAAATACAGTTGAATATTAACCTTCATGATCTCAAATACAAATATGTATATATAGTGACCTTTTGCATATGTTACAATATGTCACTTTTGAATTACTTGGTATAATCAATGATCTCCACAGACTTGGGGGCCAAACATGGTGGTTAATTTTCATAATTTATGTATATATTTCTACATAATATTTGCATGATATTTGCATATATTTGTACTATTCTCTCTCAATTAATCAATCATATTTTTGACATTACTAATACAATAGATAAAGATGGGTAGGCTTTGTTACATGGTACATGTATAATATCCAAGACGTGGTGATTTTTTCTTAAACTTTGACACAGTATTTTTTTCAATTATTATCCAGTATCATAAATTACTTGTGCTGTACTTACATAGAAACATATAAGCACTAATTTATCAAATAAAGGATATACTAGTGTACATTTCACAATAATATACTGAATATGGGTTACTTAATTACTTTGTAATTCTACCTTGATGTCCGTAATTGAACCTCAAGAACCAGTATGATGGATGATGACAAAATGAGTATAATAATTATATGCAATTAACCTTCATTAAAACCAAATAAGCTTTAGCATGAATTCAATTTAAAATGTTACTACATTATCGGTAAATTTGTACGACACTATCGGTAACAATAATTACTACATTATTGGTCAATTGATACATTATCGGTTAATTTTGATACATTATCGCTAATCTTTTCACTACATTATCGGGTTACATAATCGGTTAGTTACTACGTTATCATTTGTGACACGGGCACTCCTTATGCAAACTCCAGCCGTTTTTCTTGAGTTACGATGTGATGATTTCACCTCTTTTTCAGACCAGACAAAGTAACTGTGATTGATAGTTACACTTATAATGACGTCAGTGATTTTTTTGAACGTGAACCATTCATAGTCCGATTCTCCTCTCCTAAAACAGGTAAGTAATAGTTTGGGAAACGTACTACAATTAAAAAACCGAAACCTGAACATTTCATCTGGTTCGACAAAACTGTTACTAAAATTACTGCATTTCATTATCTGTCTCAACAAAAATCTTACAAAAACTGCTTTGATCGTCTTGCTTGACAAATATCTCTGTTGGTAAGATTTTTGTTGAGCCAGATCATAAAATTTAGCATTGATGGTAAGATTTGGTTGAGCCAGACAATAAAATCTAACAGTATTAATAAGATTTTGGTTGAGCATTTTGTGTCAGGTCTTGCGATTTTGATTGTAGTAGTACTCCGAGAGATTTTTGTACAGCCAACTTGGATTTTATATTTAAAGTTGTATCAATTGTAGTTAGAGTTTCTCTCTGTAGTTGGAGTTACTTTCCGATAAACCAGTACATGACATGGTCGATAGCAACACGATCTGGATCAGGCTGCGTTTATATTTTGTATAGCGTCTGCAAGAAATCAGTGTTACAGCAACCTCTGACTGCCTTACAAATAAAACATGATGTGCACGAACTGAATTTACTCCCATCCTAACATCACAGTTACTAAACTGAAATACATGCAGTGGTAACCTTCATATGATGTGTCATGTATAATTGTGGTACATTGTATGGGGTACTGGATGACGAAATCCATGTCGTCAAATTTCAAACCAGCCATCATGAAAATGCGACGATTTGGCCAATTATCATACTTCTCCGTTTTATTTCAGTGGTGTCTGACTTTGTCATGGTCGTTATCCATACTAAACCATCGGATGCAGTAAATGAAATCAGTGGATTGGTTTCTGTTTATGACGATATCGTTAACAGGTGGAATATTCAGGTAGGAGCTGAGATCATCTCAAATCTGTTCAAATAAACTAGTCTCATGTGTTGTGTTCATTTATGATTGTTTGTTCTTGGCACGCAATACACACATACACATGTATTATTACCAATGCAAGTGATACAAATACATACATACATACATACATACATACATACATACATACATACATACATACATACATATGAACGTACGTACGTATGAACGTACGTACGTACGTACATACATACATACATACATACATACATACATACATACATACACACACACACACTTATTGAATTTATTTTACATGCCACACAACCTGGAAAACGTCAAAGTGTCTTTTTTTCATTCCAAAGTGTCGATGTTGTCATCGGTAATAGAATGATGTATTTTGTGCTATACTTCGTCTTTGTATAAAATTCTGAGTCAAGTTGAATCGATTTGAAATCAACCTTGAATTGGTTTTAAAAGTTTTATCATTTAATATATGATGGGACGTCTAAGATTTCATTTTATTCTACTCACATACTACGTTGGATTTTTTCACAGGATGCCGTCATTTTAGGAGATTTCAACGCTGGTTGTGATTACGTGGACGACTCTGATTGGCAGAATATTGCCCTGCGTACTGACGTTCGATTTACATGGTTAATTGATGATCGAACTGACACCACTGTTTCTAATACATTCTGTGCTTACGATAGGTTTGAAATATTCTCATTTATAACGTATATGGAAATGGAGACGGGCCACGAATACAGAACCAACTGCACAACAGATATATATATTTGTATTCCATTATAGTAAGCTAAGATTTGAGCTAAGGATATGGTCATACTCCTAGCATAAACATGATGCGTATTTCGGGGTTTTAACAACACGAACTTATTAGCCTCGTTTTTCTCAACAACGTTTACTAGTACTATGAATACCACGAGACTAAAAGAACGATGAATCTTTCCTTCTGCATATACCACCTAATAGTATTCCGTTAAACGATCATTTCTGAAATTCATTCATTTGTGAATAACTACTTCTCTCCCCTCATTCTTTGAAAAAGTGATCTGGACGTGATCCACACCTACTTTTAAAGATACTTTTCCCTCAGGTTGAGTCTTTCCTATGCGTCATGATGTATATATGTACCGTATGATATATAAAAAACTTAGCCCACCAAGTGGAAATATAATGCTCTTAAAGTGTATAATAACGAAGTGCTCAAAAACGATCAATTTTATTCATTTGTACTATTATTACCAGTCTCATCACATACGAAGACACCATTTCACAGACTAAATAATGAGTGTATTTCACTATTTTTTCTTTATTTACAGAATCGTCGTTGCTGGTCCGAACATGATGAAAGGTATCTGGCTAAACAGCGCCAGTGTGTTTTATTTTGACGAGGCCTACGGTCTCAGTGACGATCAGGTAATGGAGATGCGAATTTTTGGTAGTAAATGTTTAGCAACATCATACTGTCTTTTAGACCAAGATACGCATGCGTATGATTCACACAAAAAAAGAGAACTGTCCTTGATTTACTCTTACAAACATTGGTCTTTTTTGTATGGAAAGCTGATTGGATAATGTTTTGGAAATTGGCTTGTGGAATATGCACTAGATTTTAGAGATTTACGGATGTTGTTTATCCTTCAATGTATTTAACATGTGTAATGTTATTGGTTTTTGTTTAGGCCAGTGACGTTAGCGACCATTATCCAATTACTTTTAAGCTGTTACCAAAACGTAAGTACGAAATGTCTTTTTCAATTTTATCTGAATGTTGTGTACGTTCTCCACCCTGTCAATTTCATCAACATAATTGACTGGTGAAATGCGACGCCTTATTTGTGATTTTCGCAGAAAATAAGCATTATTTCACTGGTCGCATGTATATACTCAGTGAAAGATGTGTTGACTGTATTCGGTAGCATGTAGGGACAGACAGACAGACAGACAGACAGACAGACAGACAGGCAGGCAGACAGACAGACAGACAGACAGACAGACAGACAGACAGACAGACAGACAGACAGACAGACAGACAGACAGACATGGCTAGGAGTGGACGCATTTTAAAGAGTACAAAGTTAACTGTTACAGGACAGACAGACAGACAGACAGACAGACAGACAGAGATCATTGCGAACAGCGATATTGGAGACGGGAGTGCCAAGGAGCAAAGAGTCCCTGTAGCCTTCTTAGGGGAAACAACCGTTAGACACCCTTGTTTGTATCTATATTGTCAAAAACAAACATCCCATTGGTGTCTTTCAAACTAGGTCATCTTCCAGCAAGGTCTGAGTAAAGAATTGCGTCACTCACATAATGCCATATACCTATAGTCTTCTGAGTTACATAGCAAGATACTACAATTGACACTTCATGCATATATCCAAAGGACAAAACACTAAATTTGTGCACAGAAGAAAAAATGATATTATCCCACCCTTTGCATCAAATCTTCATAATATTCTCAGACTTTGTAAACGTAGCAAACAGCTGACCACCTTTACCGTCACAGTGGTCATTTTCCTCCTCCAGTGATGACGCCGTCCATGTTCTACCACGTTCAAGGAATTCTATGTATACCACCAAGTCAATGCGTGAGTCGACGTGGTATTGGCATCCGAGAATCCCTATTTTCAACTTGAGAAGGTACTATGCAATGTCACCAATTTGACACTTTGGTTATTGTGTTTTAAATATGCAAAATAATGCATGAGCCACAAAAAGCTAAAGTAATGCATGATCAATTCAATTTACAGCTAGGTTTCCGTCATCCCTTGCTAGTTCATATATGCTTTACCTATCGCCGTAAAACCATTCTTGCGTTAACAGTAGAATTTTTCCAAAGAGTGGAAGTGGCAAAATGACACTGGCTCGTAAAGCAACTTTCGCATTTCTTCATTATGTCTATAAGTTGACAGATAGTATGTGTAAATGATTGGCGGAATTCAATATACACAGGGAACCTTACACATCCTAGCACTGCTAGGATGTGGCCACATCCTAGTGCTAAGAAGAAGAGCACAACCATGTACCAGCTGTGTGCCTCACAGCCCCGTTACAGGGCATATATTTCCACAGCCCTGGTACATGGTTGTGAAAAATAAACCTGTTACATGGATGTGGAATACCACCTCTGTGCCACAACTGTTTTTCACATCCCAGTACCATAGCTGTGTACTACACACCTGGCACACAGTTATGCACATACATGTAGCAGCTATGGTGAAATAACACCCTGTAGCAACCCTTTGTTCATATCTGACTAGCATGGCTCACATAGCTGGTACATGGCTGTGGGAAACACATATGTTACAGATATGCTAACATAGCTGGTACATAGCTGTGGAAAAAACTCTTGTAAATGGATGTTGTAAAAACCTATGCTGCATTGCTACTTTTCACATGTTACATTGATGTTGGCATACCAGTTACACATCTGTCAAAATTAGGTGTGTTACACCTATAGTGTGTTGGCCAGAGCTGTTACAGGGATATTGTACACATAGCTGGTACAATCCCCATGGCTCCACTGAACTGGTACAGCTATGTGCACAACCCTGTCCCAGGTATGCAGTGCAGCTTCCGAGAGCATATAGAAACAATTTAACGCTGAATAAACATGGGCCAATGCACTGGAGCAAACAATTATGGAAAGTGAGGAAAATAGACTGGAATTTTGGAATGCCACATAGATTTCTAAAATAAGAGACATAACATGATTTTACAAAAATGTCACCTTAACTGTAGCTCTTTGTGCTTAGGGGACCAACGAAAGGTTGTTTTCACTAACTCAGCATCGCGAAATCTCGCGATATTAGAGTTTTAACGATTAGAAATTCTGGCTGTTAAGAGGAATGATGCGCACAAGGGCGAGGCAATATGGGTTAACCACGTTAAAAGCTTCGTTTTACTCTCACAACTGGGCATTGTGTAGTCATTATTTGAAGAGATGTGAAGCTCCTCATATTGTTTACTCCCAGAATGCCTCGCCCAGCGTACAGCAGGCCTCTTTGCAGTGACATTTTGCTATTCCAGTTTGGAGAGGTCAGGCAAGGCAGGGTTGGTGAAATGATTTCTCTGACTTCTCTACACATAAAGTATAAAACCATCAACAAACAAGCAATTAATGTCAGTTTTAGGCTTTCCATATATAATTATTTGTATATTTATTTCACATTTTTTTATTACAGTTGGAAACGCCATAATGTCTAACACCAAACTCCAGACCTCCTACACTGTCTTTGACGAACGGGTTCCCACTGAGTCATATAGAAGCGTTTTCGCATTCTCCTCTCAGGTTTCAAATATGGGATTCAAAACCGACAAACTCTACACCAGGAGTGGACGAACTGCTGTGGTGATCGCGTCCAAACGTATAGCAGAGCGCCACCAAGTGGTACAAACCTTAAATGTTTTATACACCAATTTTCCAAATTTGCTGTCTTCTCAGCAAATCGCTGTGGCGAAGGAAAACCTCGAATCTGGCTTCAATGATGCCGTGGCTATATCATTGCTGCCTATCTCTAACCGGGATTGGTACGTGGAGGTAGCATGTGCTCTCGACGATAAACGCACTGTCGACTGTAGCCTAACTATTGATCACTAAACGTACGGATATTACTTATACATGTAGTTCTTACCAACGGAACGTATTGTCGATAAAGCCAGTAATTAAAATACTCCTCCCTCTCGGAAATTAGTTTTCACAAATTATCAAACCACATACAATGGTTTAAAAAAAAAAACCTGATGCAATCAACTTGCTTGATTTGTATTACATATACTTGTACAAGGTGTGATAACCAATCCAATTTTCCAAACGCAAAAATCATTTAGTAGCATACATACAGCGAGAAGAACGTTCGCAATTCTATATTCCATTCATAAACTCACGTTAGGAACCAGTGGGGAAATAATGAACTGTTTGTCCAGACAAAATTTTTTTAGTATAAGAGATATTCTTGTACGTTTTGATTCGCTTCCTTGAAATAAAGGTTACATTACACGTGTGTTTAATAACCACTTAATAAGGGTATACTTGTATGTTTTGGAAATATGTCCTTTGGAAAACGAAGCCCCTCAAAGTTGTGGGCATGTGCAATTGATAAATCAGGGGTGTTTCACAAGTTCACAGTACACATACTAAATGAAGTGTAAGCTTATAAAGACCTTGTTGGTGGTAAAGACGAAATAAACTTTACTGTAAAAACACAACATATAGAAGTCTCATTACTTTAAAAGATGTAAAAGTGGGAATTGTGTTTCATCTTGTCAAACATACCACAGACAAGGAAATTCTGCATGAAAGCATGCACGCACACACACACACACACACACACATACATACATACATACATACATACATACATACATACATACATACATACATACATACGCACTTACGTACGTACATACATAGTATTTACATACATACATACATACATACATACATACATACATACATACATACATACATACATACATACAAGCGTTACATTTGTAACGGTCAAATTACAGAGTTACATTTGTACTTCAACAACTTGAGATGGAAAAGAAGATTTAATTATTTATTTCTGGTTTGCAAGAGATTGTTTTGCGTATATGATCGATGCTATTGTTACCACGTATGTTTTTTTAATTCCATTTGTTTTAGTAAAAGAAGATATCAGATCTAACATCAAGATTCAAAGTTCTTTTACGGTATTTGACAACCACCACATTACAACTACAGAAGACATATCCGAGTTCATTTCATTGTCCAGTCGACATGGTTACCAGATGAGACAATCGGAAAACAAAGAGGGTGATGTCATCAAGGTAGTTGCCTGGCAACAAGTCCAGGGTCGTTCAGGCGTGATGTTAGAAGTTGAAAACCTTAAAAGTAATTACAGCAGCTTGATCAGTGACGAGCTATATGATGTGATTAGAGAGAACCTACAATCTGGATTTACTCATGTAATTGCACATTCACTCGCTACACTGGTAGACACGAGTGTGTGGTTCGTCGAGATAAGGTGTGATTTAGATAATACAGTCTCGTGTTCTATTGGTGTTTTCTCGTCATATTATGAGTCTGACAAATGGAACCATATAACTGTACATGGCCAAATGGATTGCGAGTCAAATCAAATTAACGGTAGTGGCTATGAGAT